>NC_139962.1:2294825-2540528 GCF_963454915.1 Gymnoscopelus microlampas
TCTACTGGATCTCTTCTCCTCTAGTCTTAGTTCTACTGGATCTCTTCTCCACTAGTCTTAGTTCTACTGGATCTCTTCTCCACTAGTCTTAGTTCTACTGGATCTCTTCTCCACTAGTCTTAGTTCTACTGGATCTCTTCTCCGCTAGTCTTAGTTCTACTGGATCTCTTCTCCACTAGTCTTAGTTCTACTGGATCTCTTCTCCGCTAGTCTTAGTTCTACTGGATCTCTTCTCCTCTAGTCTTAGTTCTATTGGATCTCTTCTCCACTAGTCTTAGTTCTACTGGATCTCTTCTCCACTAGTCTTAGTTCTACTGGATCTCTTCTCCACTAGTCTTAGTCCTACTGGATCTCTTCTCCACTAGTCTTAGTCCTACTGGATCTTTTTTTCACTAGTCTTAGTTCTACTAGATCTCTTCTGACTCATAGCAGGGTGAGTCAGAAGGATCTTAGATCAATAGTTTTAATGACATCATTACAGCTTCACAGATACGTTCCTACACTGAAATACTGATGACTCTTCTCTGGCATTTTCACAATAAATGTCTCTACATTCATCTATGTTACTCTACATTACTCTTAATATTATTAATAACAGTCTGGAGAACAAAGCCAAATAAAACAGACAACCAGAGTTATTATAGTGAACTAAAACTATCAAAATAACTAGAAATGTAAAAACATTCTAGTTACTGAAATACAAATAAAATCAAAGCTTTACAGAAAAAAATATTATTACGACCTTTTTACCCTTTTTTATTTTTATTTTAACCTTTAAGTCTGAGTTATACTTACAGTAGTTTTACACCAAAATAGCCGATCTACAAGTGGTGTGCGCTTGTAGATTAGCTATTTTCACTATCATTTTTATTCTTTAAGTAGTATAAAACAGGGCTCAAATATTATAACCTTCACAATCTAATTTATTTTCTTTGTTTCTGTGTTTGTTTGCTTGTTTGTGTCTTTCAGGCCAGTGGTTCCATTCAGTTTCTCCCCCATCGTTCTCACAGAACAAGCAACCAATGAATACAGGTCAGTCGTCCTAAACATCTTCATTGGTAGCTTCTTATCAAAGAGACCAATCGCTAAGACCCACCCCACAACACACACACACACACGCACGCACGCACGCACGCACGCACGCACGCACGCACGCACGCACGCACGCACGCACATACACACACACACACACACTGTCAAGAATTCCATTGATTTATGAATTTAGATGATTATTTCAGGAACGTCATTGCTCTTTGTTTTAATCATATTACTTTTATGTGTCTGTAATCATGGGTCACAAATTATCCTTTTCTAGAAACCCTACATGTAATAAATCTGTCTGATGTTACTTGAATCAAGGTTTTTTACATCATACCTGTTAAATAAACATTAAAAAAGAAGAACAGATGGGATTGTAAATGAACTTGATGTGAAGTGGCAACATGACGGCTAATAATACAGATTGTATCAATGCAAATGTTTGTTTTATAGAGTGGCATACATAGATTTTATATCAATACAAATGATTGTTTTATATCATATAGATTTCATATCAATGCAAATGATTGTTTTGTGTCACAGGTTCCAGGTCCCCGGGGCGGGGCTGTTCCAGTGCAGTGACACAGGGTTGGTGTTTGGAACGGCAGGGGAAGGAGAAGTCCTCTACAGGACTGTTCAGTGGGATGAAAGATGTCTCCAGTCAACAGGAGGGACTCCTGCAGGTCCTCTGTTTGACATCCAGTGTCCTCAGAAGTCTGTCCGCCGGCTACACCTGCCTCACTGTGCCATCTTATCCGGTGAGCACTGACTGCACTTTCAAGGTCCTTGTTCAAAGGGACAGAGAACAGAACAGACAAACTGTGTGATATTGTATTACATTTGGGTTTAGGCATGTTTTTTTGTTTTTATTTGGGGGGGGGGGGGTATTTCAGGTGATGCTATGATGCTTAAAGCTGCTGTAAGTCATATACGGTATAGATATGTTTTATAATTATATATTTTGTATTAGGGCCCGAACACTGCAAGTGTTTATTATTATTTGTAGCACAAATTAATTGCAGTTTTGAGGGCCTAAAAACGCTTCACAACTTTTGCACACACATCTCAATTTGCCAAAAAAAATCTTATTTTGTTAGTCTCAAAAAGGGGCCTGGCCTAATGGCCAAAATGTCAACGTTTTCTATAAAATGTATAAAACGGCCTCATCTTCAGGAAAATGTCAAGATAAGTTATGACACAATTGGCTCTCATAGGCCGCAATTGGCCCGTGGTGAGGTGAACGTTCTTCTGGTGGAGAAGACTGTGGGCCATCAATACATTGAAATGTGGGGTCAATCAGACAATATTGATTGATTGAATTGATTGAAAATGTTATTAGGCAAAAGAATGTAACAACACAGTTACATTTATAATACTTTTGTCTAAAAGGTCCGACTAAAAAAGTCCTTGCGGACTTGTTTCCGTTGGGGTCCTTGAATTAATTTCATAGACATACAGTATATAGTAGCAACCAAACAGTTCAAATCAACATAAAGATACAGAGAAAAAATACCTATGTACAAAAAAAAAAGCAAGAAAAATAAAAAATATAAACAAAAAAAGGGAAGGGGGGTCGTCTGTCTACCGGGAAACTTATGGCCTCCAGAAAGATGAGTTTTTGGGGCTGTTTTAAATGAGCCCAGCGAACTGCATTTTTTGAGGGATGGTTTGTTTTGGGAGGTTTGAAGCTTAGTCTTCAGTGACACTGAGGTGTTGGAGTACCAAGAGGAGCAAGCATAGTCAAAAAGGGGCTGAATCTGAATACATCATGATTCATGATGTTTTTGGTAAAAGACCCATCCCACAAAGTTCACACTCGCGCACGCACACACATAGACACACTCTCAAACACTCTCTCACGCACGCACGCACGCACACGCACACACACACACACACACACACACACACACACACACACACACACACACACACACACACACACACACACACACACACACACACACACACACACACACACAGAGGTGATGTCTCTATATTCTCTGCCGTTGAGCAGGCTAGTGGTGTAACTGGTATAATTCTGTCTTGTCTTTGTCATTACAGAGAACAAGAGGCAGTGTGAGGTGTTGCTTGACTTGCTGACACAGGATGAGGATGAACTGGAGCTCAGAGTGGGAGACATCATTGACTTCATTAAAGAGGTACATTTATTACCTTCACCTAGCTAACAGGTTAAGCAGCAGGAAGACAGCTACTGTATTAACCAACTCCAACCCGGAAAACGTATGATATTGTGACAAGATAAGAAAATGGGTAAAACATATAATAATTGCATTGTCATTGATATTACATCTCAGTCATTGTTTGTTGTATGTTGTTGCACACCCTGTATGTAATGTGGAGTAAGAAGGAGAGCTTGTCATTGAAGTCATGCTGTATGTACTGGTACTGTATACTGGTGTAGCAACGGAATGCTGTATGAGACGAGACATGTATTCATTATGTATAATCCATAAAACATAAAAATGATTATGATCCATAAACATCAAAATACGTCACTTAATGTAACGTGAGTTATTTTCATAAGC
Organism: Gymnoscopelus microlampas; assembly: GCF_963454915.1. Lineage (NCBI taxonomy): Eukaryota > Metazoa > Chordata > Actinopteri > Myctophiformes > Myctophidae > Gymnoscopelus > Gymnoscopelus microlampas. The sequence goes on from NC_139962.1 coordinate 2,298,410, forward strand.
AAGGTATAGTCCATGTATGATTTATCGTTAAAGAGAGATGGCAAACAACTTCTAAGTATAATATGAAGTAGTTTATTGAAGACTAGACCATACCCGTGGGGGGATATGCGCACATGATCTGGCAACCCGGGAGCCAGCGAACACAAAAACGCTTATAAACAGCTGAGATTTAGTGATATCAAAAAACGGGTTTCGCAGTTCCATGGTAATGGTCGATGGCTGTGTGCAATTTGAGATCAATAGCTCCAGCCACTGAGGAGAACCGGGCAGAACATGTTTTGGGCTCAGACGTTTGGTCTCAGAGGTTTGTGGAATTATAGGAGGATATAGGCACTGGGTTACAACTGATAAGGGACAGATAAACTCCAACCACCTGAGTCACTATATATATGGTTCCATATATATGTGGAATCAAAAGCTTGGATGACTGGCCCCCAGGAAAAGAAAGAGGGGAAGAGAGAGAGTGGAACGTTTTGGGGGCCAGGAATTACCAAACGTCTTAAATTCCACTGTGTGGGTGAAATGGGGGTTATTGAAAACAAAACAATAGTGCAGCATAAGTTTTACAGAAGAAATGGCGAGCAGAGAGCAGCATTTAGTGGACAGACAGAGAAATGCAATGTCTCCTAGCACTTTGGGGGGGGATGTCTCAGTACAAGCCAAACAATATATGAAGACATATCTCACTGCATGGCAGAAGATGGGTTCACAAGGTCTTATCTGCAGTGACAGAGGAAAATAAAGAATTTGAAGAACACATGTAAAGAGGTAAAAGTCATGACGCCTACGTCGTTACCACGGTAACCAAAGCAGACATGTGACGCAGTGCGGCTTTGGGTCGACGTTGTTTAAATCAGTCTGAACACACAGACCTGTGACAGATCAGATCTGGTCACAGTGCAGTGTGAAGATAGGATTTGAGAAATACATCTGATTTGACAGCAGTCTAAACAGGGCCTTAGAGTAGGAGATTTTCTGAGCGTATGGAAGTGGAGCAGGACATTTTTAAAGCAATCATCCCCTCCATGTTCTTGTGATTGGGTGACACCAAGCAAAAGGTGTGACCTCATGTCACTATGCAAATCATCATCAATGATTCCCTTCTCACATGACATCATTGTAGCTGTAATAATTGTATGTGTGTGTGTGTGTGTGTGTGTGTGTGTGTGTGTGTGTGTGTGTGTGTGTGTGTGTGTGTGTGTGTGTGTGTGTGTGTGTGTGTGTGTGTGTGTGTGTGTGTGTGTGTGCGTGCGTGCGTGCGTGCGTGCGTGCGTGCGTGCGTGCGTGCGTGCGTCCTGCTCCACTTCTATCGCGCACGCACGCACGCGCGTGAATATCAGAGGCATAACTCCATGCTCCATAAAATATGGATATATTTGGTGCCATGTCTGCTACACTGGTAATGGTGCAATGCTACTGGTCTATATTTTGGCCTTTCTTTTTTTATTGTTTATTTGTATGTCATGTCATCCTGCAGGGTCAATTAACCTAGTTGGAGTCAGCGCCTGATTGTAGTTTGTAAACTAATGTCTCAATCATCGGTCATCAAATTATTGGCTTAGGAATGTGACAAAAACAAAAGATTCATAGGGTGTGTAATTGATAGAAAATAAGATTTTTTTGGGGGTGAACTACTCCTTTAACAAAGTTCCGGGTGAACGCTAACCAGACCAAATGTAACAATGTAAACATTTGGTCCTTGATCCGGACCAAGTGCACTTTAGGGCTCCATTCACATCCAAAGTTTGCTTAAAAGGTAATTTTAAAAGTAAATATTTAACTTTAATCATATATTTTCATCCCATATAGAGAATCTATGGGATCTAATCTTCAAATCCACCTCACCTTTGCATTCTCATTACTCTGGCATACTTTTTCCTCACGACCAAAATATTCACCTTACACGCATGTTTTTTGGGCATTATGTAGCCACACGTGTCTTCTTTCACACAATGTGACTACCAAAGCATAGAGACATACAGAATGTGAACTACAGCCTTCTGAGTGACAGGAGATCCATCAGACTCTCCAAGTTAATTTATTTGTCATTTGGCAACATTCTGTTTACAAACACAATTTCTTAACTCGCTCTTTTAACCATGTTTTTGATCGTACCAACACCAACGTGCCTCAATATCTTGGGCCACTCACAGTAAAAAAATTGCATTTGACATTTACTTTCTGCGATACAGCCATTTGTTCGGATATAGCCGTTTGCCATTATTCTCTGTTTAAAGGACAACTTTAGTTTTTTACAACCAAGGTTTATATTTTAGCTTGTAATTAAAGTAAATTAAAGATGAGTGTTATTTTTTTTTCATTTACTGCTTTCTATAGTTTTAGCAAATTTCGCTATATTTTTTACAGTGGGCGGGGCATTCTGTCCGGTGGCTAAAATATGCTTTTTTTTACACAATAAAGGTAAAAATTCTGTTTTGGCTCTACATTAAATATCTTTGCTGAAAATAGCAGATCGATGAAGCCTGTTGCCAGATTTTGTGAGTGAAACAAGCAACCAGGTCTAGGAAAACCAGCCCAAAAGAAGCGACTATGGGCCACATGAGCACTTTAACATGCATCAGCTATTTGGAAAATAGCAGATCTACAAAAATAAAAGGTCCTGTGGTCTTTGATGGCCAGATGTGAGTTATTGGGGGCTAGAAGAGCTACTGTAAATAAAAATCGCCGGGTTATTGTGTAAAAAAAAGCATATTTTAGCCACTGGACAGAATGCCCCGCCCACTGTAAAAAATATAGCGAAAATTGCTAAAACTATAGAAAGCAGTAAATGCAAAAAAAAATAACACTCATCTTTAATTTACTTTAATTACAAGCTAAAATATAAACCTTGGTTGTAAAAAACCAAAGTTGTCCTTTAAACAGGTCTATCGTTAAGACGCAACCTATAGCAACAGCTGCTACAAATATGCTTTAATTGTGAGCTTGTAGATCGGCTATTTCATCTCTCCTCTCATTGGCCAGACATCCCAATGGTTAGCAAAGTGCGGTCCGGGGACCCCCAGGAGTCCCCCTCTGTCTTCCTATTGGCTGGGCTTTAAACAGCCATAACTCCAGTTCGCAGCATGCTACGGTCTCCAACCATGGTTTGTGGACTTAGACCACCAATAGGGACAAGATGTAATTGATGAAGCCCCGCCCCTTCTGTATTCCTATTGGCTGGGGTTTAAACAGCCATAACTTGACATTTTTAGTACAGGTGGATAAACAATGCTTTATGTCTTGTACCTTCAGGTTGAAGATGGCTGGTGGTACGGCAGCTTGAATGGCAAGTTTGGGATTTTCCCTTCCAACTTTGTGAAAGATCTGGATGCATCTGAGGATGAGACAGGTAAGACTCATGAGCTGTCTGGGCTTCATTAAAGGAGCAACGACATTAAATTAACTTGTTTTTGTTTTTTAACTTAAACAAATTGGTAATATATTCAAAATAGTGACGTCTGTGGTGTTAATGGTCAAATTTGACCATATTCCATAGAAGGTAAAAAGTCATTTATTTTTCATGAATCCAAACTTTATTTTACTGCTAATAGCAAATGCCATTTGAGGAAAAGTTTCTCCCATTCTCAAACATGTAAACATTGAATTTTGACGGTTTTGAGGGTGAAACAAATTAAGTACTTTGATTCATTATAAGTACTTTTACTTAATTAAGTTACTTTTTACTCACTATAATCACTTAAGTACTTAAGTGACCGGGTCATCGGTCACATGCAGATTGACCGGGTCATCGGTCAATAGGAGACTCAGTAGGAGACTCTTTGCCCCTAACGTGGACAGAGATGTGAGGGCCCAGTCATCGCTGCTTGCAGCTTTATAATTGTAGCACAAATGAATCGCATTTTTGAGGACCTAACCGTATTCAAAAAGTTGCGCAACTTTGCACACACATCACAACTGGCAATTCTTTCAAATAATTCATGGCTCAATAACGCACCCTACGAAATGTCAAAGTTGAAGCCCAACAATACGGTTTCACCTACATGTATTGATACACTCATGTATCATGTCCCGACTTACATAATAAAAGTCTCTTGGAGCCTTAACCTAAACAAGACAGGAAGTCAGCCATTTTACATTTATTGCTGCGTTTCATTGCATTTCATGCCATTTTCACGGGTCGTACTTTAACAAACTTCTCCTAGGAGGGTGGTCAGATCCACCTCAAACTCGCTGATCAGGCATAAAAGACCATAACGATGCAAAGTTATCACATTTGTGAGTTTTCGTAAAACGGTGTAACCCTGGCGTTAAGCGTCCATGTTTCACCGCCAAACAGGAAGTGAAAATAGCCGATCTACAAGGTGAAGATTTTCTACGTAACTTTTGAGCTGATTACCATACTGACTTGAGGGTGGTGTCATTGGAATCAGATCAGAGTCCATGTCTTTCATTGGTGTAATGTGATTTTTTGATTGGTCGATATTTGTAAATTCCTATATTTTGCCATAACTTTTGACCTGCTTGTGAGTGGCCTCTTTGGGCTCGGTTTCAAGTCCTTGTTCTTCATTGGTGTTACTTAGACACACACCCTTTTCTGATTGGTCGATAGTTTATTGTTCCTCACTTTTGCTATAACTTTTGAAGGTTATAGCAAGGTTTTTGAACGTTGGATTTGTGTCATGTGATCAAGATGTATCACGTCAGATGTCAGATCTTTGTTTGACTACGATTGGCTTTCAAAGTTTGCAGGAGAAGCTCATTTGCACATAGTGCCACAAGCATTGCTGGTCCCATCATTGAGAAACTTTTAATGCACACTCCCAGTTGGCCGCGGTAGAACCCCGGTTCAAAAGTATTCACATTGTCCTGCTATAGCGCCACCATGAGGTCAATTTTTGCTGCCTGGCGTAGACCTGTGCTCCGAAGAGCAGTTGTTCTAGTATTTTACTCAATTCATACTGATACATTTATCTTGTTTTGTTTGCCAGATCCTTGCATGCGGCACCCTGGTGTGTATTGTGACGGCTGTAAGGGAGATATTTTCGGGATCAGGTATAAGTGTACAGTGTGTCCTGAGTCCTATGACCTGTGCTCTGGCTGTCAGTCCACTGGGCTTCATGAGGAACACCGTCTGAGGTCCATCCAGCGTCCATCCCAGGTCAGAATATAATCGTTGTTGTTGGCAGAAACCTCATATTATAGTTTTTTCTCCCCTCCCGTAAATTAATGCCCTACTTCACCATACTAGTGTCACACAAAGGTAGCAAAAATAGCCAACCTTCAAGCTCACAACGCAAAGCATTGCAACACTTTTTGAGCTTGTAGATCTTCTATTTTTGCTTTTTTGTTTGTGTGTGAAAGTGGTTATGTTTGTCTGTGGATTTGTTTAAATATTCAACCAATGAAAAGTATTAATATGAGCTTGTGACTAAATAATAACTACATTTGATCCATTGGAACACAGGTATTTTTTTATAATTATTTATTTCCTGAAAAGTAACAGTTTTGGACATTCAAGATGTTCACACCCGACAACGACAATAAACCTTTTCATCTGAAAACTTTGCTGGTTGAACCTTTAAAGTCCTCAGGGAACATGGAAAAGGAATGAATGTTGAAAATAAAAATGCAGTCACTGTCATTTCATCCTGTAATGTGGCAGCTGATGATGATGTATCTGTACTTATAACTTCCCTAGTTGCTGATTATATTTATATTTGACTGTCTAGTTTATTCACTTGGATTATTTTTTTGATATTATATATGTTGTTCGTTGTCCACAGATGTAAGTAACCTATGCTAGATGGTTTGTTGTTCAGACAGATGCTACGTTTGATGTTTACCTGCTATAGTTACTTTGTAGCACTTATCAATTTTCCTTACACTCAATTTATTCCATTTACTTCTCAAACTTTTCATCGTTGAGGTCTTTGTGTATGAGCAGACCTCCTGCCTTGTTGTTTGCTGAAGTTTACTCCGGTTTGGCACTTTGGAAATTGCTCCGAGTAATAAGTTACATGTAATATGTTGTAGGTCTCTCTTGAAAAAATAGATAATACAGTAAAGTGATTGGAAATAACCTGGTAAAAATAAAGATAACATACATTAATAAAGGTATGTCTGGGTGGCATAGATTATCATACAGTTCATGGGTGGAATAGCCAGAAGGCGATTGTGTCCTTGTTGCTGTAATAGAGACTCGTACTAGTCAGATCACTTGTTCGGCAGGCAGGGGAATTAAGTGAGATAGAATGAAACTTGCATGTTAAGCAGATGTAGATCGTGTTCACTTCATAGTATCCTCAATCTTCATACGCAGATCTACAATTATAATGACACCCCTTCTCTCTCTTTTTTGTCTTTAAGAAAGCAGACACGTATGCAAGAACTCAGAAGGGAAGTGAAGGTATGTATCTTGCCAGAAGACACTAACTATCATTAGGGCCCGAGCACTGCACCAGCACAAAGCCCTATAGAAAGCCCTATTATAAGCGTTCATTATTTCTATTTTGAGGGCCTAAACATACTCAAAAGTGGGGTGACTAGATCCCGGGGGGGGGGGGGGGGGGCAATAATGATAAGTTATTAATTAAGGTGCTAATAAATGCCTTCATGTTTGACCATAGGCCTAATATATCACATTTTGTTATTCACCTGCTGTAGGGGATATTTCTCATGTTATTTTAACAGGCTTAAAAACACATCTTGCAGGATAACACACACACACGCACGCACGCACGCACGCACGCACACACACGATGGCTGGTTCTTCGCTTGTTAAGATCACAGGAGGAGATTAGAGTTTGGAGTCCTTTTGCTTTCCTTTGAGTCAGGCACGTTGATGACTATATAAGCCGATCCTTGACCGACAGATTTTCTGGCAACTGGTGCACTTGAACTCCTGGCCTGGTGTGGCTGCGGTAGAGGTAGAGGGTGGATCTGTCGCCCTTTCGACGAGCACATTTGTTCATTGTAGCTTTCTGCTTGATGTTGATGAGCTTTACGTCGTTTACTGCAGAGCGCCAAGAGTTTTCATCAGTGGCCATGTACTCCCACGTTTTAATCTCCAAGCCTGCAACAGTAAGTTGGTATTTGAGCTGGTCTTTTAAGCGTTTACGTCTTTCCGTCCACTTCTGTCCCACTTCCCCTGACACAGCTCACTGTAAAGGACTGCTTTTGGCAGCCTGGTGTCCTCCATGCGTGAGACATGCCCGGTCCACCGCAGCTGACGAACCGGCAAGGTGGTAACTGAGCTTTCTCCAGGACTTCCATTTACTTCCATGTTGGTAATGCTGTCCTGCCATCTGATATTTAAGATAAAGCACAGGCAACGTTGATAGAAGCACTCAAGCAGCCTCAGCTGCTTCCTGTAGAGCAGGGGTTCCCAAGCACCGGTGCCGGTCTGTGGGACATGTACCACCGGCGAGAAGGCGGCCGCGAATTCCAAGTTTTCCCCGCCGTAAATCTATAACCTTCGCGTCGCCAGGATTTTCCATAGAGCCGAGAGAAGTTGAGTCGGTCACATGAAGATACCAAGGATTCGTCAGTGATGTCACTATGGTTTATAAACAGCTTCGTCCGTGCTACTTCCTGTAGTGACATCACTGTTGAATCCTTGCTATCTTTTGTCTTTGTTCCAACGTGTGTTGATGTGCACCGTCGCTACAAGCTGTAGCCTATTTTGTCATGATCGCGCTAATGAAACACTAAACGGGATTATTATTTTATGTCAACATTCAAGTACAACTATCAGAAGATGTAACTCAGGTAAAGTAATGCGTCACTCTGCAAGTTTAACTAAAGTTTTCTACCTGTCCAAAGTCATTTCTGATACTGACATAACCTTCTTTAATCACCCTATCCTTGCTGATATAACGTCATTTAGGTCAATGATATAACATTATGTAGTGATATAATAATATATAAATAGCAGCCAGTGATGTGTCATTGACTGGCAGTCAACTCCTGTTTTTTTAATGAACTGTCAGCTGGTCCGTGGTAACAGAAAGGTTGGGAACCCCCGCTGTAGAGGACCCAAGATTCTGAGCCATACAGTAGTGTACTGAGTGCAACAGCCCTTTATAAAGCCCAAGCTTGTAAATAACTGTGTTCTGACTTGATTCTATACTTGAACTAGAATTCTTGATGGAATGGACAGCATTCTCTTAAAGAAGGCTAGGCTACAGAAATGGCCATCTCCTGTACTTCTCCTATTTCACTTCTGATTAGATCAACGATGCTGCAGTGGTTCTGTGGTAACTTCACTCCAAGAAGGAACACACTCACGCTTTGATATCTTTGATTCTCTTTATCTCAAGACTCGTATGTGACAATACATGTACAGAACACTGTGGTGGTAACAAACATAGCTACATGCTAGCGGCTACATTTCCTATCTGCCGGTAGCACCGGAAGTAATCCCTTTTAACCCCCAAACCTGTGACACTGGGATTCATGGTCAACAGCTCCATCTGCAGGCATGACGCATAATAATTTTTTTCTTCAAAATATATCAAAACCCAAATCTATCGGGAGGTCTACGGGCACGCTGTGACCTGCGCACCACCCCGGGTGTTTCCGCAGTCACCACTGGTGATGGTGATTTGAGAGGATCTGGTGCTGGGGACATGAGAGGGGTCTGTGCGTGTGTGGGAGAATGTGTGGGAGAATGTTCAACCTGTTCAGGGGGCACAGACACCTCTGCCAGTGTCTCTCGCTCGGGTACAGGCACAGTGGCACCTGTTCCCTCAATAGGGTAACTCAACGGCAACTGTGTGACTGTCTCTGTGTCTGGACCTGCATCATAACGCAGGCGCACATGGTCCTGATGTCTGCGGAACTCCCGTCCCTCCCTCAGCTTGACAACATGTGAGACTGGACCACTCTGCCTAAGAATAACCCCAGGCAGCCATTTCTGGTTGTTGTTATCACTGAAATCCTTCACATAGACATTGTCACCTTGTTTTAACTGTCTCTCTCGTGCATGTTGATCATGTCCTTCCTTCATTTTCTCCTGTTTTCTCTCCACCTTTGCCTTCAGGTCGGGACGCAGCAGGTCCAATTTTGACTTGGGCCGACGCCCCATCAACATCTCGGCTGGTGTGCGTCCAGTTGTAGTCTGAGGAGTGAGGCGATAATTAAACAGGAAACGTGATAGTCGTGTGCTAACAGAGCCTCCTGTCAATCGCTTCAGGCCCTCCTTGACTGTCTGAACAGCCCGCTCGGCTAGGCCATTTGAAGCAGGATGGAAAGGAGCCGTCCGGATGTGATGAATGCCATTCTGCTGCATGAACTCACTGAACAGCTCACTGGTGAACGTTGGGCCATTATCGCTCACGAGAGAATCAGGCAAACCGTGAACTGAGAACACTTGTCTTAATTTGTCTATGGTCATGGGGGCGGTAATGTTGCTCATGATGTGGGCCTCTATCCACTTGGAATGACCATCTACCATTATAAAGAACATATGTCCCATAAACGGGCCTGCAAAGTCCACATGTAGCCTAGACCATGGACGGTCTGGCCACTCCCATGGGTGCAGTGGTGCTGGTGGCGACATGTTCTGGTTGATCTGGCATTGTGTGCATGATTTCACCTTGTACTCCAACTCCAGATCCATTTTCGGCCACCAGACATAGGATCTTGCAAAGCTTTTCATTCGAGACACACCTGGATGAGTCTCGTGAATCTCCTCCACAATCCGTGGACGAGCCGGGGGCGGTACGACCACTCTCGTGCCCCAGAGAATGCATCCATCTTGCAAACTCAGTTCTGTCTTGCGTTTTGCATAGGGTTTAAGGTCCTCACCTTCCACCTCACTGGGCCACCCTTGCAACAAGAAAGTCTTAACTTGGGACAGGGTTGGATCTCTCTCTGTCCACTGCCGGATCTGTGTTGCCTTCACAGGTGTCTCTGCCACTCTCTGCAAGGAAAACACAGTCTCGGGCGGCACATAAGTAGTAGCAGGTGTATCAGGTAAAGGCAGTCGACTCAGTGCATCAGCATTTGAATTATCTTTACCTGCTCTGTACACAATAGTATACTGGTAGGCGGACAAGGTGAGGGCCCAACGCTGTATTCTGGCTGAGGCAAGCGGTGGGATGCATGTAGTCTCGCTGAACAGGCTCATCAGAGGTTTATGGTCCGTATGAATGGTAAATGGACGGCCATACAGGTACTGGTGAAACCGCTTTACAGCGAACACAATGGCCAGCCCCTCCTTGTCCAACTGTGAGTACCCCCTCTCGGCGGCGTTCAGGGTGCGGGAAGAGAAACCAATAGGCTTCTCAGAGCCATCCTCCATTATATGAGAAAGGACTGCCCCCACGCCATAGGGCGAGGCATCACAGGCAAGCGTGATCTCTCTAGCTGGGTCATAATGAACAAGCAACTTTGTTGAGTGGAGGAGCCCTTTCACTGCCTTGAATGCTCTCTCCTGCTCTTCACCCCACTGCCACTTAGTGTCCATGCACAGCAACTTGTACAGTGGGGCCAGGACCTGTGAAAGGTCATGTAAGAACTTGCCATAATAATTTACCAGACCTAGAAAAGATCTGAGTTCAGGTACACTCTTGGGACTTGGTGCCTCTTTGATGGCTCGCACTTTGTCCTCCAAGGGCCAGAGCCCCTCTGCTGTGATCTTGTGACCCAGGTACATTACACTGGGCGCCATGAACACGCACTTGCGTCGTTTCAAACGCAGTCCTGCGTCAGACATCTTCTTCAGCACCTGCTCTAGGTTAGCCAGATGCTCCTCCTCCGTGGCCCCTGTGATCAAGATGTCATCCAGATACACTGCCACGTGAGGAATTCCCTGCAGCAAGGTGTCCATTGTTCTTTGGAAAATGGCGGGGCTGGACGCCACTCCAAACACTAGGCGGTTGTACTTGAATAACCCCTTGTGTGTGTTGATTGTGACAAACTCTCTCGACTCCTCGTCAAGCAGCAGTTGTTGGTAGGCATGGCTCATGTCCAGTTTTGTGAAGAGCTTCCCCCCTGACAGGGTCGCGAACAGGTCATCCACCCGTGGCAACGGATACTCCTCCAGCGTAGAGCACTGGTTCACTGTCAGCTTGTAGTCGCCACATATCCTTGCCGTTTTGTCTTCCTTTAGTACTGGAACAATAGGAGCCGCCCACCTTGAGAATTGTACAGGCTCTATGATACCCATTTTCTGCAAACAGTTCAGCTCCTCCTCCACAATACTTTTCATAGCATAAGGAACTGGCCTGGGCTTAAAGAACCGTGGCTTGGCATCCGAGTCCATATGGAGCTTCACAGACACGCCCTTCAGTGTCCCCAGCTCATCCTTGAACACCTCACTGTAGTTCTGCAGAATGTCCTCCACAGTGTGTGTGCGGGCATATTTAATTTCATGCCAATTTAGGCGGAGTTTGCGAAGCCAATCGCGGCCCAACAGACTAGGCCCGCTCCCTGTGGCTATCACCAACCTGGCTGTGTCTCTCTGACCTTCAGCTGCAATGTCCACATATATCACCCCTAAATGAGGTATGGGCTGTCCTGTATAAGTCCTGAGCTTGAGTTTTGAGGGCTTGATAGGAGGCAGACTACGCCCCCATGATCCCCTGTAGGTCTCCTCACTTATGACTGAGGCCGTAGCCCCTGAATCAATCTCAAACTTAATGTCCTGCCCATTAACAGTAACTGTGGCACAATAAGGCTCAGGTGGCTCCTCATCCGTTTCCACCCCAAACATATTATATGAACATGTGGCCTCCCCATCTTCTAGATGTTGTGTGGCTGCCTGAAACTGCTGAGGTCTCCTCCCCCCAGGCTTAACTCTCCCCTTAGAGCTCCTGCACTTTTTAGATAAGTGGCCCTTTTTGTTACATGCATGACAGATAGCATCCTTAAACTTGCAGTCATTAGCATAGTGTGACCCCCCACACCTAAAACATTCCACCCGCCTTTCTTGCTTACCAGTCTCCTTCCTGACTTGGTACACTGCCACTGACTGTGATCCATTCCCTTTTTGGATATCCTTAGCATCACTTGCAGCCATTTCCATGCCTAGTGAAATGTCCAAGGCTTTCTGAAAAGTCAATGGTGGTGTTTGTTTCTCCCAGCAAGCGGCGCTGAATGGCGTTTTCATTAATGCCGCATACTAATCGGTCACGGAGCATGTCATCTAACACTGCCCCAAAATCACAATGTTCAGATAGCTGCCGTAGCTCGGCTACGAAATTAGCCACAGACTGACCTTGCCTTTTGAATTGACTGTGGAATTTAAACCGTTGGACAATAACAGAGGGTTTTGGGTTGTGGTGGTTTCCCACGAGCTGGACAAGATCATCATATGCAATATCTCCTGGTTTCCGTGGAGTGGCCAAGTTCCTTATCAGCTTATAAGTCTTTGCCCCACACACACTCAGGAGAATAGAGCGCTTTTTAGCCTCCTCAGTAATGTCATTTGCAGCGAAAAAGTGTCCCAACCTTTCCTCGTACTCCGTCCAGTCCTCGTTTCCCTCCACAAACTCACTGATTGTCCCAAACGTCGTCACACATTGTCCACCGGCCGCATTCACCGGCAATTCCACGTTGTCGTCACCGTTCTCCACGTCTCCGTTCTGTGTCGCGTCGCTGTCACTGCTACTGCTGCTCATAGTAATCCAACTTGAGCACACGGTAATCCAGTTCACCTCGTCGCCAAAAATATGTGGTAACTTCACTCCAAGAAGGAACACACTCACGCTTTGATATCTTTGATTCTCTTTATCTCAAGACTCGTATGTGACAATACATGTACAGAACACTGTGGTGGTCACAAACATAGCTACATGCTAGCGGCTACATTTCCTATCTGCCGGTAGCACCGGAAGTAATCCCTTTTAACCCCCAAACCTGTGACACTGGGATTCATGGTCAACAGCTCCATCTGCAGGCATGACGCATAATAATAATCATAATAAATGTACTTTACAACAGGTTCCTTTGATAATTGTCGCTGGACAAAATAAATGAGTTTGTGACCGCGATGTTAAATAACAGCAAACCCTCTAATGTATTCACGTGCTGCCTGAGCAGTGCTGTGTCCAGTGTCCATTTGTGACAAAATTTTAGCACAAATGAATCACGTTTTAAGGGCATAAATGTACTCAACTTTGCACACACATCACAAGTGGCCTAATGGCTGTAGTAAAATGCATTAATCTGTGAGACTATTTGCCATTGTTTAAGGAGAATTAAGGAGTCAAGGCATTCCTTCTTCTCAGTTGATTTTATTAAGGAGAGAAGATAATTACTTACATGGTTACATAGGTCAGGACATGGCAGCTTTCAGCAGGAAAAGAGACAGAGTAAAACACAGCATTGATATTTATAGTTGGTGTGTATGCACATGCACACTCTTTTCTATAGGCTTGTGCATGTGGCGTGTGTGTTGAGGTCCACATGTCTAAACAGTGTGGATCCTATATGTGTGTATGTGCATGCACGGATGTACTTCAGTGTGCACGTAGGTGTGTGTGTTAGACTATGTGTGTAAATGTGGATGTGCTAGATTAAGAAGTTGGGGGTGTGTGAGAGCCTATTGTGAGAGTTGGTTAGAACAATATAGTGGTCACTAAAGGCAGATGACCCCAGGAGATACTGACATCTGGACCTGGGCTTTTCTCCCCCATGAAAGGGTGTAGAATTTCTGTAACTAATCCGGAATGTCTCCCAAACCAGCTAGTCAGCGTTAAGTTTGACCAGAGTAATCAATGGACTATGTTTATTAGGCCTTTGTAGTATTTAGTAGTATGCATAGTTATATTATAATGTGAGTGCATCACAATATGGGTACTGGTATATTAGTGTATAATGATATGTGATATTATGCATGGATGCAGGTATGTAAGTACAAAACCCATGTGTTGCCCTAGGTCACTGTTAGTCATTGACCATAGGAGCATCCAGTGTATGGCATCCTGTGGGGGATGTGTGTCTCTAGATCTGCTCTTTGTGTGTTCATCTTAGGTATTTTTAGAACTATGCTATTTCAAGATACTACAGACCCCCCTTGGAGGGCCACTAAGGTCCTCCATAAACGTGGGGACATGAAAACAATAGTTCTAAAACCACAAAGTAACACGAACAAACTAAAATGCATTAAAAGAACTAAAACATTAGTACCAAAACACAAACCATAAAAACCTGCTACTCCTCATGTAGAAAAAGAACAAATATGTTAGGATCATCCAGACCCCCCTCGGCAAACAAAAACTGTAACACAAATAGGCTACACAGGTCTCAAAAGATAACTAAAATGACAATCTATAAAAACAGAAGGACATACAAATCGCCATTTACTATGCGCGGCAAAACACTCAGAATCGCCTACATTAAAACGCACTAGCAAACGATCTTTGTCTTCATCAGGGTCTCTGACGGACATCTGTCTTCATGAACGGAAAACCCCGTCTCACAAGAAAAGATAGAGGAAAGTTAAGATAAAGCTGTAAAAGAGAAAAAAGAGAGGAGAGATGTACTGTATGTCCACGGGTTGAGGGGAGAGCGATATAGAGGGGCAAATGGGGCTCCTCTTGCTTTGAGTGTAGTTGTAATTGTCCAGGTCCAAGGGGTAATGACACCCCTGTCTGTGGGAGGGCTGTGGCCTCCCCTCTCCTCTGTTACATTGTCTCCAGATGTGACAACAGCTTGATTGATTGATTGATTGGCTCATAATGAAGTTGCTGATCCTTAATGGTCACTGGCATTTGCTTAGAAGAGTCAGGCTGTCGTTCCAGCCTCACTCCTGCAGTCCGGTTCCCTAAGCCTAGTCAACTTCTGACCTTCCTTAAAAAACAAGTCTAAAACATCACCTTTCTTGCCTGTTTTCTGTCCTGATTTGTACGTGCCTACAAGAACTTACATCATTCTAATAACCTCTGGATCAAAAGAGCCATATTGCTGCCATGGCTTGTCTAATCCAGGCCAGCGCTTATTCCACCTTTCGGAAATTGTGGAAATCCCTTGGAATAGGGGGTTATTCTGTTGTACTATCAACACAGGTGTCGTTGTGGGGGAAGGAGCTCTCGTTGGCTTGGCTCCCATCACTAATATCGATCAAGTATTCAAATAATATTGAACTATATATTTGATAGTTATAGTAGACCCTTGTAGGTGCACTGTGCATGGCCAGAAACCCAATAATAATAGTGTTTTTTGTTCATATAGTTTTGAATCAATGTTGAAAAGCATTAATAAACTATATTGTCACTATTAAAGGTTCATACACAGACCACAAACAATTGTCAGTCCACAACGCATCTCATTTGGCAATAGTGTTCAGTCTATGTAGACTGCATATGTTGAGAACGGGAATATAGGGGTGATAAGTTACTCCAATACAAATTACCATACGTTACTCTAAAAGTCGGCACTAAAACTACAAACTCACTGATGTCAAACAACAAGCTCATTTATAATCAGGGTAGGACGTGTGATTTTAGGCTGTGGGGCAGAATTGTTCTGTCAGCTTTAACCCTAATGCTCAACCTTGGTTCCGGGTTCCTTGGCTAAAGCAACCACCCCTGGGGGTGGGGGCCAACTTAGACTGGACTAGTCCCCCGCAGCATTAATTAGCTACCAGCAGATCTGTGCTCAGATCACAGGGGCGCGACTCCCCATGGTCACTGCGTGTTTTTAGGGAGGGCCTGTAAGCCGCCGCCTCCATGTCCTCTCATAAACTCACAGTCACACTTAAAAGCCAGTGATTGTTTCAGTCCACATCAAAATACCCTCCGTCCAACAAGCTACTCCTTGTGATCACTTTAAGACATCAGACTCAGAAAACAATTACTATGTTCAACTCACTATTTTTCATTACTATAGATAAGAACTTATATGTGTTTCCCTCTTTCTCAACTGCACTTATCTCTATGTATTTGATAACTGTCCTCCTATAGTATACTCCTAACATTTTCATGGACCTTGCTACTTCCTTTCCTTTCAAGAATATTGTCACACTTCCTTGTGCGTAATATACTACAATTTGTGGATGCAGATTATTGCAGGGCAAACCCCTTACAAACAATAATATGCATTATTGTCTCCTTATGAAGATCAAACGTTGCTCATATGTAGCTCTACATTTTTATGAATCACTCACAGTAATAATACGCTATTTTATTAAACCTGTCACTCATCTTCTCTTAATTTTTGTCCCCCCTTGTAACTTTTACATATCTCCCAAAAATAGTTTTCGTTCAGTACTACAGTGAATCTTCAGAAGTTGGTTTGTATCAATAGCTCTATTATACATTCACTCACCAGGCATACCCATTCAATCTTCTCTCTCACTCATACATGTTGTAATCATATACTGTCAAACATAACTTCATACACACAGGCATGTAACCTCTTCATTGAACCCCATGGCTTTCTGCCTACCCCAAATCTTATACTGTCACTAACTCCTCCCTATGTCTTCAGGTTTCGACGGCCAGGCGAACATAGTTCCTCCAGGCACTCAAAACTCCAAAATGATTCTTGGTAGAATGCACCTAGCCATGTTCACCACTTAAAACAAAAAAAGAGAACACTTTACCTATTTCAATGAGTCGATTCCATGCCCACACAACCACACACTCAAATAATAAATGTCAAACTACTGCTGTTAGGCTATTAAGTTTCAAATGGTTTTAGGGACAAACTGATCTTGTGTGATACAATGGACCGGCATCCCTCAGGTCATAGAAGGGGGCTGCTTGTGTCCATCCAGATGAAAGGCCTCTGTGTGGTCTGGTTGGCCGTCTGGATCTTTGTATCAGGGGGATGGCCTCAGAAGGTTTGGCTTGGTGTCATCCTCACTGGGAACTCCCCATGGCACATGTGAGCTCAACACAAAAGAAAATAAACAATTGCATTAGCGTTCATTCTTCAATTCTTCAAACCATAATCTCTACATCACATTAAATGCATAGGGTAAAAATTGGTGGGGCCAAGGGACTGTGGGTGCCCACTGGAAGGTGGGGGGCTTGAGGGGGTATAGAGACAGGGAGCCTCACATGCACTCACTCACTCACACACAAAAGGGTAAAAGATAACCAACAGACAGTGATTGATTGTTGTCTCCAGAATTAAATGTCTCAAACAGACTCTACTTTTTTTTTACGAATGTAAAGAGATTCACAATTACTACATGTTTCATTATGATTTCCCCTATTGTTATTAACGTGGTGAAATAGAAGATATGTGTTTGCACACTTTTAAAAACATGCTCACAATTATAATGTTTATCATTAGATGGAAAACGGTGCATTACTTATTTTAAAACTCAAACAGTACACTAAAATGCGTGGTGAGAATGTGCTGCCACATCATTTTTCTCTCTCAGCTATGGGCTCTAATCGGCCTTGTGCTCCCACTGCTCAGAGGAATGGGACACTGTGATTGGTTACATCTCTCCTGCTCCACCTCCCCCCTTGAAACATGAGAATCAGGTTTCAGAAACAGAGAGGAAAGTGTGCAGGAAAAAGAGACCGGAGCACTCAAGTACTACTCTCCAGGCAAAATGACAGGCCTGTGTGCACGTGTGCAGTTAGGTTCGTATTATGGTTGACTAAAGGCTGCAGCAAGAACAAACACAAGCGTCAATATAGGAGATAGGAGCAACTAACAAGCTCCCTCCAAGTAATTGATGCAATATTATACTTGAAACAACCTAAATTACATTACTGAAATTGACGAACCACCGAAACCGCTTGACTGTCTAAAATAAACCAAGGAAAACGATCAGTAAAATATAGCCATAAAAATGTAGTACCCCCCTTGACAATGTCTTAGGTAGGCGCAGCTAAAATAATAAAAAAATAAAAAATTGGAAAACTGTAAAAATCAAAATAACATGTAACCTATTGAGTATGCAAGACCGCTAATATGAAATAAACCAATTAAATAAAATATACTAAAATGTAATAAGCAATATGAGACATAAAGAAAAACAAGAGTTGGGTTGAAAGCAATGTAAAACAATTAAACCAACAATATAACAGTAGCTGTAAGAAATAAGTTAGCTTAGAATATTCCAAACTCAACTCAGAAACACACAGAAAAGGAATAGCAGCACTAGAGTTGTAGATCTTGCATTAATGTATGGGGAAACGTAATAGCTTGGTTAAATTGCTAGGAAGACAACTCATGCTGAGACAAGAGCAGTCATTACAACGTAGGCGGAGCGTAAAATATGATGCGGCAAAAACCCGCCCTCGAGAGGAGGATCTCAGTGACGCAGAACAAAGAAGGGACACCCTCAATAAAAAGAGAGGAGGGAACCCCCACGTACAAACGTAGTGACGTACTGAATCGTATTAGCAGCGTACCACGTGACCCGACACAAAGGCTAACAGTCTCGAATTGTCCGTTGAAAAATTAACAGCAGCTGATAACGTCACCATCAGCAAGTTTAAAATTTAGGATGACTAGTAGTAGCACAATAAGTATATTAAAGTAAAAAATAGTGATTCAGTTTGCAAACCAAAGCACATATAATCCAAGAAATTAATTAAAAGAATAGAGATGGTCACATGAGCGTTACCATAGCAACCAAAAAAACGGTTTATGGCAGCGACGTAAAAACGCGGAAGCAACAGAATGACAACAAAAATCAACTCGTTCCTCAAACGTGTAAAAGTGACAATAAAGGCTATAAATGCTCTAATCAAGCACATGGTTCAAGTGTCATGAGCAAAAGACGTATAGTCGCTGCTTTGGAATTACGTGACACCACTCAGTTAAGCCTATAGATGAACATTCATTTCACTCGCACGAGCTAGCCTCATGAGTTAGCAACCAGACATGCTAACGCGTCCCTGTCTCCCCCAAACAGAGGAGAAATAGGAGAGCACAACTTTCACTGTCTAACTGTGGAACACACCACTTAGCAAGACGTATTATCATTATCATCATTAATATTATTATCATTATTATCATCATTATTATTAATATTATTATCATTATAATTACTGTACTACAAAGACAGACACAGACACATCCACCGCTCACTGCAGCTGACAGGCAGACAAACAAAACATTTTCATCTCATCACTTGTACACATGTATAGCTTTTACATGTATGCAAAATGTATGAAACAAAACAAAAAGATGCACCCATACACACAACATAAAACAAAAACCCTCCAAAAAGACGTCAACATCGCATTCTCACGGAAAACCACAGTTTCCAGTGAATTTAAGTAACAGCTCTTCGGCCGTAACTCAACATTGTCCAGTCTCACGGAAAACTACAGTTTCCAGTGAATTTAAGTAACAGCTCTTCGGCCGTAACTCAACATTTTCCAGTCCAGAGGGTACCCTCGCAACACCCGGCGGATTCTTTTACAAACGCTAACCAATCAAGTAAGAATCCGGTAGCCATACGCTACAATTGAACTATGAATGAACAGATGACCAGTTTACGCAGACCTTATGATGGTCATTGAACCAAATATGTCCTAACGCATGGTGGCGAACATGTCTGATAATCGTGGGAGAATTTGGCCTCGTAACATTAGGTGTGGCTTATAAATTCATGCATCTGTCATCATCAATCCACGAAAACTAAACCCAAAACGCTTTAGCGCCGGCCTCCCCAACCAAAGCTGATCAGGCATATCATGGTATTCTAGAAGGATCCCTTGCCGTAACAGTAACTACTATCCAATCGAATAGTCATAGATTTTATTTGGTTTTTTGAATATTACATTTTTTATAGTCGAACTATGAATGGAAAGACGACTAATCATTTTGCAGATCTCATGAAGGTCTTGGGCTAATTCTTCCTATGCATGGGAGCCATCCACGGCTTATAGTCCTCGGAGATTAGTCTCGCAACATGGAGTGTGGCTTATAAAATCATACGTCCCCCATTCATCAATCCTCTTATTAGTTTACTTTTTTTTTTTTTTTTTTTTTTTTTTAGCTTCATGATCAGTCAGGCAAAATTATTAGGAGACAGAGCGAGACGACTTAATCTGATGCGTAATCGCCTGACACAGAGGCATATCTGCAATGTGAGCCATATACTTTTGACCAAACTTTCAATAAAAATAAATTTAACATGAATCCAAAACACTCCTTCAACAAAGGCAAAAAATAATGCCCCACAGATGGCAATTATAAAAATTAAAAAATAGGTTCTTGTTTTCGAAAACATTTTAAGGGACAAACTGTTGAGTCAAAATAAATGAACTCACCGTGCTGAAGATTGTCCCCAAAATGAATCAATGAAATCGGGACTGGTTCGCCATTTTTGTAGTAAAATGCATTAATCTGTGAGACTATTTGCCATTGTTTAAGGAGAATTAAGGAGTCAAGGCATTCCTTCTTCTCAGTTGATTTTATTAAGGAGAGAAGATAATTACTTACATGGTTACATAGGTCAGGACATGGCAGCTTTCAGCAGGAAAAGAGACAGAGTAAAACACAGCATTGATATTTATAGTTGGTGTGTATGCACATGCACACTCTTTTCTATAGGCTTGTGCATGTGGCGTGTGTGTTGAGGTCCACATGTCTAAACAGTGTGGATCCTATATGTGTGTATGTGCATGCACGGATGTACTTCAGTGTGCACGTAGGTGTGTGTGTTAGACTATGTGTGTAAATGTGGATGTGCTAGATTAAGAAGTTGGGGGTGTGTGAGAGCCTATTGTGAGAGTTGGTTAGAACAATATAGTGGTCACTAAGGTCAGATGACCCCAGGAGATACTGACATCTGGACCTGGGCTTTTCTCCCCCATGAAAGGGTGTAGAATTTCTGTAACTAATCCGGAATGTCTCCCAAACCAGCTAGTCAGCGTTAAGTTTGACCAGAGTAATCAATGGACTATGTTTATTAGGCCTTTGTAGTATTTAGTAGTATGCATAGTTATATTATAATGTGAGTGCATCACAATATGGGTACTGGTATATTAGTGTATAATGATATGTGATATTATGCATGGATGCAGGTATGTAAGTACAAAACCCATGTGTTGCCCTAGGTCACTGTTAGTCATTGACCATAGGAGCATCCAGTGTATGGCATCCTGTGGGGGATGTGTGTCTCTAGATCTGCTCTTTGTGTGTTCATCTTAGGTATTTTTAGAACTATGCTATTTCAAGATACTACATGGCTCAATAGCGCCCCCTATAAAATGTCAACGTTGAAGCCCCACAATACGGTTTCACCTACATGTATAGAAAAGATTAAACACCTGTATCATGTCCTGACTTACAAAAAAGTCTCTTGGAGCCATGACCTAAATCCAACGGGAAATCAGCCGTTTTGAATTTATTGTGGCGTTCCAGTGCCATTTTCACGGGTCGTACTTTAACAAACTCATCCTAAGAGGACTGTCAGATCCGCCTCAAACTCGTTCAGAGTACACAAAAGACCTTAATGATGAAAAGTTATCAAAAGCGTGAGTTTTCGTAAAATGGTGTGACCGCGGCACAGCGTTAAACGTCCTTGTTTCACCGGCAAACAGGAAGTGAAAATAGCTGATCTTCAAGGTAATTATTTTTCTCTTTCATTTTCACGTATTGAACCGATTGTCGTAGCTACTTGTAAGTGGCCTCATTGGGCTCGTTTGAGAGGCCTTGTCCTTCATTGGAGTTAATTTGCCCCACCCCCTTTTCTGATATTTCATAGTTTATATCTTTTGCTATAACTTTTGAAAAGTTTGTCGCACAGAGTCATGAGTCGCCTCAGTGGCCTCGATTGAAAATCCTTGTCCTGAGTTTCTTAGCTCTTCTCCCTGAGCTCTGCTTACACAAAGACCTCAACGACTTTTTGAAAACAACGTGACCGCGGCGAAGCGTCAACCTGGAGAGTCTGTGAGATCCAAATCCGACGCCGGGACATGCCGCTCCAAACTGGTTCCTACGCGGTGTTGCCGGTCAGAACTGGCTCCGGCGTGGCAGTTCTTGTCCCGGGCGATCCAGGTTCCTAACGGCTCCGGTGCGGTTCCGGCCGGTTCTTCCCCGGCGCACCGGGCACCTCTGCGGCTCCAGAGGTTGTTCTCCGGCACACCAGCAACACTGTGTCTTAACCGGTTCCCCTGCAATTATTTCCTGCTCGGGAAGGCTTTCCTGTGGTTCTGAGCGGCTCCGAGCGCACAGTGGCCCATCAGAACATAATAGTTTACATTTATTAGTCATGGCCACTAAAATACTACATTAACATAAATGCTCTATAATGAGACACAAGGGAACAGCCACACATATACTAGAGTCGTTTTACAAATTATTTTGTTTATTTTTAATAGAGAAGTCGGGATGTTCATATTCATTTTGGACCTTTAATAACAGACCTTATAATGACAGAAAACTAAATGTGTGTTGCTAATCAAGAGCCTCTCTCTCGCTCGCTCGCACACACACAAAAACACACACAAACGCGCGCGCACGCACACGCGCACACACACACACACACACACACACACACACACACACACACACACACACACACACACATACATACACATAACACACACATAACACACACACACACACACACACACACACACACACACACACACACACACACACACACACACACACACACATACACATACACATCCAACTCCCCAGTCTTGACTCTGAAGTGTGTGAGTTTGTTTGGCTAATTTTTTGGTCAAGTGTGACGGTGGCCAGGTTGTCACATGTAACTTGCCACTTCTTTTTAGAATGCTGACACTCTTTACTTTGTCTCAATAATAAATAAATAACAATACACATTAAACTCACAACAATAAAATATCAGTTGCACGGTAAAGTGCGGGGTGCGTAATTACTGTGAGAATAATACTGTTTGTTAGGTACTGCAAGACTACGCCACCTTTTTATTTAAGAGGTAGGGTCCTCTGTAACACTCTTTCTTAGGCTATTCACAGGTTCGAGTTTACCCAGGTAAGTACAATACTTTTAAATGAGAACAACACTTCAACACATATCCCTTGGAGAAAGCTGGACGGAAACAGGTTTGTATAAAAAGGTAATCTATTTTATTAAGCTAATACAGTGGCGTCTATAAGCCATAAAATATTGAAAAGCATAAACAAAATATAACACTAATTCTAAAACCTCAACCTCCTAATGCGCCCACTAACTAACTAAAATACAGGAATACAGACAATCACCAAACACTAAAAACAGACAGGGCTTGTGCAAACTATAGCAAATAAATAATGAATTTAGCGTTAAAGTGCCAACTATTACTGAAGCAGTAAAGTGCCAAGTGCCAATTCAATTGCTATATGTCATATACTCATCACGGTTCAATGCAAAAGGTGGGAATGTCCTTATATGGGGTTTAACTGGAGCGGGGGTTTAGGCCAGGAATCACTGTCTCTTCTTGTCTTCGTGCGTATTGCCTGCAATCATAGAAACTAGAACCAGTTCATCTGTTCAGGTATATTTCACATATGAGGTTTAGGACCGTGGGTTTATAAAGGTAACGTTGCATAGAAGGACACTTACTCGCCCGCCAGACTGTACGTCTGGCTTTGAGGGTGTGAAGCGCGCAACGTTATCGCCACTGGACCTCTCCTCCGTTCCTTGGTTCGTCTGTCTGTCCTCCCCGTCTCTGCTGCTACTGCGCCGTCTGCTCACCGTCCGCTGCTGGTGGCTTGGTACGTGCCGCGATCACTGTATTCCCCACCTCTGCTCCGTGGTATGTCTGCTCCTCCTGTGCACAACCGTCCCTTCTGGCTGTCACTTCCACACTGCCCTGTATGCCTGTCTCTCTGCTGTCCAAGTGGCTCGCGCTCACTTTTGAATAAGGTGGGCCACACCCTACTCCGCCCTCATTCGCTCTGCCACCAGCGTGACCTGGGGACATTGGCCGTCCGCTGTCACAAGGCCAATGTCACACAGCCTATAGGGGAGTCCAATGTCAAGTGGCTCGGGGACCGGGGGGAAATACATTGTCAACCATAAAACATGCAGTGCAGAAATATAGTTAAGAGAATGATGTTTTTAAGTGCGTAATACAGGTTTTTCATCATCAATAAAAAATGTTACAATTTGGTTTCACCCCCCTGCTTTGACCCTGTCACATCCCCCCCCACTTTTCCGTTGCCAGTCCCTGCAACTGTCCCTAATCATGTCCATACCTCTGGGGTGGCTGGCCTATATTTGCTCTTCCCGAGCGCCGTGGCTCATCTGGTGCTCTCGGGACGGAGAGAAACCCATAATACTGCGGCGTTGTTGCTTCTACCTGCTCGGGCTGCACTACAGCTGGGGGGTCCTCGTGGGGCGACCTGGGGGCTACACACACTTTCAACGCATTTCTATGTATGGTCTTTTCTCGCCCCCCCCTTCTCGGGTCTGACTCGGTACACCAACCCCGTAGCTCCCACCTGTTCCATCACTGCGTAAGGCTCGGGGTCCCACCACGTACTCAATTTCCCCTGGCCATCTCTCTTCCTATTTCGAATCCACACTCTCTCTCCTGGTAATAGGGGTGTAATACCGGCCCTACGGTCATAAACCTGCTTTCTCCTCTTGGCCGTTTCTCCCATCCTCTCCCCTGCGGTCCTATAAGCTGTCGCCATTCTCTGTTGGTGGTCCTGTACCCAGCCACCCACTCCCATGCGCTCTTGCGCTGACTGCACTCCTAACTGGACATCTATAGGGCGCCTCAAATGTCGGCCAAACATTAAGTAGGCGGGGGCATAACCCGTAGCACTATGGATCGTGTTGTTATAAGCATGAACTAACTCGGGTAAGTGCTCATTCCATCTTCCTTGTTTATCAGTGTCTAGTGATCGCAACATGTTCAGTAATGTCTGATTAAATCGTTCCACTCCACCGTTCCCAGCCGGGTGGTACGGAGTGGTGCGACTTTTTGCAATACCATAAGTCTGACATAAATGGTGCATTAACTCGGACTCGAAGTTGGGGCCTCGATCTGAGTGGAACCGGGCCGGACAGCCGAACGGCTGGATAATATGCGTCCATAACGCACGGACAGTGGTGTGCGCAGTCTGGTCTCGGGTGGCAATAGCCCAACTATAACGGGTGAATAAGTCAGTAGCTACCAGAATGTTTTGCCACGCATCAGCAGGCCTACCTAATGTGAGGAAATCAATGGCTATTACTTCTAGTGGATATGAGACTTCAAAGGGTTGTAAGGGGGCCCGAGGCTCTGACCTGTTCCTCTGCAGGCTGCAGGCGACACAACCCTGTTGTAACTGACGCACCGCTCCCTCCATGCCTGGCCAATAGAACCGACGTCGCAGCTGGGCCAAGGTCCTCTCCAACCCAGCATGCGCCGCGGCCGTGTGGATTCCTCTCCATACCTCCTCTCCGCGTGAACCTGGACAAATGATCTGTGAGTATTGTTCTTTGGTATAAGGATCGGTCACCTTCCTATATAACACATGATTTCGTATAATCAGTTTGTTCCACTGGCGTAACAGTTGCCGCGCTCCCCGAGTCCAATTCTTCCTCTCCACCATATTAGGGGCTCTCCCCCGTTCCACGCACCTCTTCACCACCTGCACATCTGGATCCCGATCCTGCGTCTCTCTCCACTCATCCTCCCGGGCTGCTGGCGTCGATTGTACAGCCGCCACATCTACAGGCTGCACTGGGAACCGCGATAGGGCATCAGCGTTGGCGTTGTTTTTGCCCGGTCGATACTTGATGTCGAAAGTAAACGACGCAAGTTGAGCAGCCCACCGTTGTTCCACAGCTCCCAATCTAGCCGTTTGGAGATGCGCAACAGGGTTATTGTCCGTGAATATTGTGAATCGAGCGCCAGTGAGATAATCTTTAAACTTCTCGGTCACGGCCCATTTAAGGGCCAAAAGCTCCAATTTGAACGAGCTATAATTTGCGTCATTCTGCTCGGTCGGGTGGAGACTGCGGCTTGCATAAGCTATTACACGTTCGTGACCGTCTTGGACCTGGGCTAGAACCGCTCCCAACCCACGGCCACTCGCATCAGTGTAAACCACAAAAGGCTGTGTATAATCCGCATACGCTAACACCGGGGCTTGTGTGAGGGCACTCTTTAACGCATCAAACGCCCGCTGGCACTCCGAAGTCCACTCGACTTTACACTGGTGGGATTTTACGTCATTTGGGATTCCTATCAATAAGTTGTTTAAGGGTCGTGCTATAGCAGCAAAAGAGGACACGAAACGCCTATAGTAACCCGCTAGACCTAGAAACGCGCGGACCTCGCGGACCGTTGAGGGTGGTGTCCAGTCCCGCACTGCCACCACTTTCTCCGGATCGGGCCGCACTCCCTCTTTGTCCACGACATGGCCCAGAAATTGCACTTCCCTCCGCAGAAGTTTGCATTTGTCTAACCGCAGCTTCAGTCCATGTCTCCACAGGCGTTGGAAGACGAGCTCGAGGTGCTGTAGATGAGAGGAGAAGTCAGGTGAATATACTATAATGTCATCAAGATATACCAGCAAGGATTCTGTCACCTGACCACTCAGACACTGCTGCATCAGCCTCTGGAACGTCGCGGGCGCATTACAAAGCCCGAACGGCATGCGTTGAAACTCGAACAGGCCCAGCGGGGTCGTAAAGGCGGTCTTCTCCCGGTCCCGGGGATCCATTCCTACTTGCCAATACCCGCTGGCCAGGTCTAACGTGGAGAACCATTGCGCCTTCGTCAGGCTGGTGAGCGTCTCTTCTATCCTGGGTAGGGGGAAGGCGTCCTTGTGCGTCACGGCGTTAAGTTTCCTGTAGTCGACGCAGAACCTCCAGCTGCCATCTTTCTTCTTGACCAGTACGATAGGTGCCGCCCACGGACTGCAACTCTCCTTGATGACTCCCTTCTCCAGCATCTCATTCAGGAGGGTCTTCATCTCCCGGTACATGGAGGGCGGCAACGGCCGGTGTCGCTCTCGTATGGGTGCCGCGTCTCCGGTCGGTATCTGGTGTTGCACGACGTCCGTCCGTCCGAAATCCTCGTCATGGATGGCGAACACCTTCTTCCACCGACACAACATCTCGTGTAACTCTCTCTTCTGCGCCTCCGGCAGGTCATCACGCTCCGTCAACACTTCCATCTCTTCGGGCAGGGTCTTCAGTGGTCCATCATCTTCCACACTGATTACGGCCACTTCCACCTCTCCGTCGGTCCCCAGGGACAGGCTCAGGTCCCTGCCGCCTCGGACATCCGCTTCTTCCACCGGGTACAGCCTCCCCAGCTTCTGGTGGCGGTCCAGGACCAGACTATATGCGTGTGGGTTGCACACTCGTATGGGAACACGTCCGTGGCGCACCGTGACGAGGGCACGGGCCACTCCCAAATCTTTTCCATCCGGCAAGGCTTCCATCAAGGCCTCGTAGTCCGCTCCATTTGGTCCTCTCCAAGCGCGGCCCCAGATCATCACTTCACTCTGCGCGGGGATTCGAATCTTCCGCCGGCCGACCGGCCACACATAACCGATGGACCCATCTTCGTTCGTCACTGCCTCCACCCTCCTACAGGTGGCGAATGCGTCCTTCCACAGCGTCCTTCCCTGCTGACATGGAAACACAGGCCTCCCAGGCCATTTAAAGAGGGCATGCCATACAGCGTTCACGACATTCATCCCAATAATCAGCGGTTGAGTACAATGTTCATCTTTCACGATTACAACTCCTCTCCCTGGGATCTTCATTCCCTCCAGCTCTAGGTCCAATATGGCATAGCCAGTGTACGGTAAGTCAAGACCATTAGCGGCGCGTAATTTAAAAACAAGGGGCCCATTTCCCAACGTTAGGTGTGAGAATTTTTCCTCAAATAAGCTTTGCTGCATTAATGTGACTTGTGACCCAGTATCCAGTAACCCCCTTAAGTGGACTCCTCCCATAGTGATCCCAATAGTCGGACAGTCCCCAATAAACACTTCATTAGCCCTTGATCTGGCGAGTGCGCGCTGCACCCCTGTCTCCCGGACCTCGGCGACAGGGCGTACTAGTTTAAATGATTGGGGTCAGATTTACAAAAGCGAGCAATGTGCCCAGACTGCCTACAGCTCCTACAGATCGGCCTACCTCCCTCATCCCACTCGTTGCGTTGGTACGGCTCCCGGCGTCGTTCAGATGGAGGCGAACCGCGAGGTCGTGTATCGGTGGTGTTGGGTCGAAGGAGCGGTCTGATCTCTTTCATGAGCTCCTGCGTAAACCCCTGCATTTGCGATTTGACGTCTTCCATAATCTCCTGTTTCAGTTTCTCTCTCCATTCAGATTCCTGTGAGGGTGTTGGGATAGAGACAGGTTTAACAGCATGGCACAAGATTTCAGCAGTCCCTTCTCTTCTATGTTCAGTGTCTAGTAGGAAGGCCTCATTTTTTAGGGCGGCGAAGTCTTCTGTGGGGTTTCGACGGGCATATATTCTTAAGGCTTGACCCAGAGGGCCTTCAGACAGTCCTACAAGTAACTGCTCTCGCAGAATGGCATCGGAGGGAGCGGTGTCTGGGTCGAGCCGCCGCAGCCCGCAGAACAACTCTCTAAGCCTCAAAATATAAGCCTGCACACTTTCGCCTGCGCGTTGCGCACAGCCATAGAACAAGGCACGAGCTTGGGAAGCAGAAACAGATGTTTTATACAACGTGTCTAAACATTTAAAGACTTTGGCCACTGTATTGCGATCTTCCTTGTCAATTACACTAATTTGTCGCTTAGCTTCCTCAGTAAGGGTCTGTACTACAAAAGCAACTTTTTTCTCCTCTGTTAAATCCTGAGTGCCCAATAATCCTTTAATCTGTTCTCTCCATTCCCTGTATTTCTCCTCACCTTCTATGCCCGAAAACTTAGGTAGCCACGGTGCCCCTGGATACACTGGCATCATCATCATTACTTTCTTGATTCAACCAAACAAAACAAAACAAAAAGCAGCAAAACAGCAAAATTTCAATACAGTTTCTCTTAGGGATTTTGTGTTGTTCTCTACCCAGTCCTGCCGCGCTACGCCAAATATGTGACGGTGGCCAGGTTGTCACATGTAACTTGCCACTTCTTTTTAGAATGCTGACACTCTTTACTTTGTCTCAATAATAAATAAATAACAATACACATTAAACTCACAACAATAAAATATCAGTTGCACGGTAAAGTGCGGGGTGCGTAATTACTGTGAGAATAATACTGTTTGTTAGGTACTGCAAGACTACGCCACCTTTTTATTTAAGAGGTAGGGTCCTCTGTAACACTCTTTCTTAGGCTATTCACAGGTTCGAGTTTACCCAGGTAAGTACAATACTTTTAAATGAGAACAACACTTCAACACATATCCCTTGGAGAAAGCTGGACGGAAACAGGTTTGTATAAAAAGGTAATCTATTTTATTAAGCTAATACAGTGGCGTCTATAAGCCATAAAATATTGAAAAGCATAAACAAAATATAACACTAATTCTAAAACCTCAACCTCCTAATGCGCCCACTAACTAACTAAAATACAGGAATACAGACAATCACCAAACACTAAAAACAGACAGGGCTTGTGCAAACTATAGCAAATAAATAATGAATTTAGCGTTAAAGTGCCAACTATTACTGAAGCAGTAAAGTGCCAAGTGCCAATTCAATTGCTATATGTCATATACTCATCACGGTTCAATGCAAAAGGTGGGAATGTCCTTATATGGGGTTTAACTGGAGCGGGGGTTTAGGCCAGGAATCACTGTCTCTTCTTGTCTTCGTGCGTATTGCCTGCAATCATAGAAACTAGAACCAGTTCATCTGTTCAGGTATATTTCACATATGAGGTTTAGGACCGTGGGTTTATAAAGGTAACGTTGCATAGAAGGACACTTACTCGCCCGCCAGACTGTACGTCTGGCTTTGAGGGTGTGAAGCGCGCAACGTTATCGCCACTGGACCTCTCCTCCGTTCCTTGGTTCGTCTGTCTGTCCTCCCCGTCTCTGCTGCTACTGCGCCGTCTGCTCACCGTCCGCTGCTGGTGGCTTGGTACGTGCCGCGATCACTGTATTCCCCACCTCTGCTCCGTGGTATGTCTGCTCCTCCTGTGCACAACCGTCCCTTCTGGCTGTCACTTCCACACTGCCCTGTATGCCTGTCTCTCTGCTGTCCAAGTGGCTCGCGCTCACTTTTGAATAAGGTGGGCCACACCCTACTCCGCCCTCATTCGCTCTGCCACCAGCGTGACCTGGGGACATTGGCCGTCCGCTGTCACAAGGCCAATGTCACACAGCCTATAGGGGAGTCCAATGTCAAGTGGCTCGGGGACCGGGGGGAAATACATTGTCAACCATAAAACATGCAGTGCAGAAATATAGTTAAGAGAATGATGTTTTTAAGTGCGTAATACAGGTTTTTCATCATCAATAAAAAATGTTACAATTTGGTTTCACCCCCCTGCTTTGACCCTGTCACACAAGCAAAACTGTTCTTCCACTGTTCTTATTTGATTGGAATACAAACATTTAATCATGAAAATGATCACAATACACTGCTGTTGGCAGTATTGTGATTTTCATTATAAATGTCCTCTGAACGGCCTGTACGACCACGTGTTCATTCGTTTACACATTTTGGTTTGCTAAACAAAGTCCTGTGTGAACGCTAACCAGACCAAACACAAAATCGTCACCTTGCTAAACTAATGGCCTATGTCATTTTTTAAAGTTTTTCAGGGGAAAAAAACTGATCCAAAACAAAACTATATGATTTTTCTTAAAGGTAGGGTAAGTGATTTGCTTTGGTTAAAATAAGTGTTAAATAGCTCTATATTCTGATAGTACTCTACGCTAGAGTGTTTGTTCAGGATTAGGAGTCTCCTTGTCTCCAGGACAGAGAACTCAATCAGGATACAGATTAAACAAGTGAAATTGGAAGTGATGACACTAAGAAATGAGCAGGCAAAATTGGAACTGGAACACTATACAAATTAAGCTTAAAAATTGGTACTTTCTCCTGATTGGCTGAGATTTTGACACCTACCGAAAAATGTATTTTCTGTTTATTAAAGAGCTGGAGAGACAGGGAGACTCCTGTTACTGAACAAACACTCTATAGCAATGATTACTATCAGAATGTAGTGCTTTAACCTTTTAACAAAATATTTTTTGTTTTAACCAAAAAATATCACTTTTAATCTTTTCACCCAAAATGTTTATAACAAATTATGACTATTTAAATAGACATAACACTGTCGGTCAGTTATGTAACATAAGAGATTTAAATAGGTTTAAATAGGTTTAAATCTGACTTAAATACAATACAATAAATACAAATAAATACAAAAAATGGCCTAAACCTGTAAATAAGTTGGCCTAAGTCACAAAACCATGTGACTTAGGCCAAAAACAATGCCTATTTTGGCCTAAGTCACAATAGGGAGTTAGGCCATTATACTAAAAGGAGAGTGAACATCATGATCCTTTTCAATTAGGAGATGGGCCATTTTACCAGAGGTGGCCAGTGTCATGAGGAGCTGACTTAGGCAAAAATATAAATTTCCTCAAAAAATGACTTGGGCCATTAGTTTAGCAAGGTGACAAATGCAACATAATATAACAATTAATATGTTTAAATCCATGAAGGGATGATGTATTTGATCAAAGCATCTGACAATGTTAAACTGAGACGGTTTATGCATGTTGTTAAAGACATCACATGTTTCTTTTTAAAGATTTACTTTTTAGGCTTTTATACCTTTATTGATAGGACATTAGGCTGACAGGAAATGGGGAGTGACATGTAGCAAAGGCCGTCGGGACCTGAACCCGCGACACGCTGTCAGGCTACACTGAGCCTATAGGTGCCTGGACCGCTATGCCAGCGGCCCGAGCCATCACACGTTTCTTTTGAGCTTTTTTACCATGAAATGTAATCTATAATGTTTTAAAACCCTTTCACAGGTTATAACCTGGCTGTGGTCCACATCACAGACGATGGGATAGAGCTCTTAGAACCGCTGGAAGTGACCAAGACTCATGTGATTGTGAATGTGACCCACCTGTCTATCTATGGACTCGTGTGGAAGAAGATTAACGAGATGTACAACTACATCAAATCAACATACGGTCAGGTTCTGCTGTTCCTTCCACCACCAGAACGTCGAACAAGGAAACTGATTGTGTTGATGCTGCCGAGTAATGTTTCTGCCAAAGAGGTAAAATGTTATCTGTTAAATAGCTAGCATCTCACAGTTATTGAACTTACATTCAGATTTTGAAAACACAGCCAGAGGCTAGTCTGTAGTGACACTGACAGCCAGTTTAAGATCAAAGTTGATATGCTGTATAGTGGGCCTATAAAGACAAACTAGTGATGATGGAAACAACAAGTATCACACATGATGATTGAACCATCTGGTCATAAGTTGTGTGTTGGTGTCATTGTAGGTGAAGACACATCATACAGAGAAGAAATACAAAGAGACCACCTCCGAATGTGTTTTCATCCGAAACCAACGCTACAAACTGCAGACTACATGTACTTCATATGAAGTACAACCTGAGGTATCACACATTAAAACTACAACCTGACTTTATTATGTTTAAACAGAGTGAGTCATGATAATATCCTGCTAGTACTATTACTGATACTATGATTACTATCACTACAACTACTACCATTCCTACCACTGCTAATGTACTACAAAACAATAGTTCATTGTCATATCACTGGTTTACAGTTGTAAAAAGTGGATACTAATAATACAACTTTATTTGTATAGCACTTTTTTAAACAAAGTTACACAGTGCTTGAACAACACAATAATACAATAACAGTGATTCCCTTGAAATTCATTCAAGGGAGAAGAAGAGAAGGAGGGAGAGAGGGAGAGCAAGGAAAATAAAAACATTAAATTACCATGTCAAAGAGAACATACAGTATACACACAGTATGAGACCATCAGATACAGTATGTACATGAGGTTAAACCAGGGGTCTTCAACCTTTTCAGGCCAGGGACCCCCTAGCCTCGATCTCCAAGCTTTTAGTTTTTAGTTTTGCTAAAAAATAAAAGCCTGGACCAGCGCGTCGTGTTTCATTTCCCCAACCAACCAGAGTGCAGTGGGCGTGAAAGCAGGAAGGCTAGTAAAGCCTTGGGACCCCCAAACTGATGGGGTGATGGAGCAGGGACCCCCTACCTCGTCGGGTAGGGGGGGCTACCACATATATTGTATATGTATTTATATGTATATGTATAGACCAATTATTTGTTAACCAACATTGAGACTGGACGCACAGGTGATTGTTTCATGCAATCAATTCTCAGCCTGTTGTTTCGGGGTGCTGCTGGTTTCAGCACACCCCACCCCCTCTAACCTCTAACCCCAACCCCCTCTAACCTCTAACCCCAACCCCCTCTTGTGTGTTGGCTAGTGCTGCGCGTCCTAGCGAGACCTGACAGAATGGGTTTGACGCTTGCGCAGTATGACGCTTGCAACCAGTGTGACGTCGTCTGTTAAGGGGTCTATGAACATGAAAACAATGGTTGCCTGCTCCTATACGCACAGGTTGTCCCATTAGTAGCCATGATTCACATGACGCTCGTCTGTCACAAGCGTCATGGCGCTACTTGTTCCTGTTTTTTGAAAATTGTACATTTACAACCCGTACATCTACATACAGTAAACGTTCAGATTTCAAATATAAAGTGCTGACCCCCCGGATCTTACAAGTTAAAGTTATCTGCCGTATTGTTCAATAAAAAAGCTTTTCAATCCGATCACCAGCCATTTTCGGGTTAGGGTTACGGTTAGCACTTAGTTATTTGAAATCTGAACGTTTATGTAGCTGTGCTGGTTGTAAATGTAAGATTTCCAAAAAACAGGAAGAAGTAGCGCCATGACTGTCATGGTATGACAGTCGTGTTTCAGGGCTATCCAAGAAGGTGTGCAAAAGGACCTTTCTCTACAAAATATGTACAAACCATGTTATTGTGCATTCAATACTAAGCTATTGAAATTCATCTTGTTATGTTTGAAGACATATTGACATTTTTGGAAAAAAATAAAGTTTTTAAAGTTTTTAAAAACAAATATATTGTTTAATCAAACAACAATTTTGCGGACCCCTGCAGTCAGGGCGAAAAATGCACCCATAAAAAAATAAAACAATTTAAAAAAGTAGTTTTTTTTTGTTGTTTTTGTTTGTTGTTTTTTTATTAAATAACATTTAACAACAAAAACTGTCCGTTGCCTAGGGCACATTTTGACATTAACACGGCCCTGTCTGCAGTACCCCCTGTTGAAGATCTCTGGGTTAAACATAAGGTGATTATCACATTGGTGGGTCCACATAGTGGCAAGTATGTGCATGATTAGACATATGGTTGCAAAAAGAGAAGAAAAAAATAGGGCAGAAACTTTACAGGTAAAACAAAATATCACATGGCAGGTCCACAGGGAACATAACATCCTCATGAAGATGCGGAGGGGGGGGGACGGTTCATAAATCTGTTTTATTGTTGTATAGTTATCCATCTAATCTCTGTTTTCAGTCTGTGGTTTATCGTCTGAACTTTGGACCAAATTTCCATCCAACGTTTGAGGTGAACATGGATCTCAGCGAAGAAGTCGTCTCGTTGGCAATACTGGGACCAGAGGACGACCAGGTCTGGAAGGGAAAGATTGTACTGGAAGGTAAACAGACTTATTCATCCACCTCAGAGTTATTCAGTTTAATTGATTTATTATTCAACTTTATTTTCACCACCATAAGTATCTTTTGTGTAGAAGACTTACTTAACTAAACTTACTTAAAGGTAGGGTAAGTGATATTTTTTGGTTAAAACAAAGAGTATTTTGTTAAAAGGTTAAAGCACTATATTGTGATAGTAATCATTGCTATAGAGTGTTTGTTCAGTAACAGGAGTCTCCCCGTCTCTCCAGCTCAGAAAATACATTTTTCGGTAGGTGTCAAAATCTCA
Source organism: Gymnoscopelus microlampas (assembly GCF_963454915.1). Lineage (NCBI taxonomy): Eukaryota > Metazoa > Chordata > Actinopteri > Myctophiformes > Myctophidae > Gymnoscopelus > Gymnoscopelus microlampas. Next base: position 2,333,212 of record NC_139962.1, read on the forward strand.
GCCAATCAGGAGAAAGTACCCATCTTTAAGCTTCATTTTTATAGTGTTCCAGTTCCAATTTTGTCTGCTCATTTCTTAGTGTCATCACTTCCAATTTAACTTGTTTAATCTATAACCTGATTGAGTTCTCTATCCTGATTGGATAAAATTGGAAATGAAAATGAAAATGAAACGAAAATGCATTTTCTGTTTTATAAAGAGCTGGAGAGACAAGGAGACTCCTTTTACTGAACAAACACTCTATAGCAATGAGTACTATCAGAATATAGAGCTATTTATCACTTATTTTAACCAAAGAAAATCACTTACGATATGAGGAAGGTGTGGTTAACATTAGACTATTTATACTTGAATCAATCAAACATCCTTTCATGTGTTAAGGTGCATTGTTAGCTTTTTATTTGATGCCAATAAATGACTCTTATCTTTCATCCAAAATGCCTTCCAGGCGCCGGCCCGAGTCAGCCAAACCTGTCGACAACGATGATGACATCACAGGGAGCGGAGACGCTGCTGTCCGCCGTGCGAACAGAGTTTGTCAAACGAGTGTCGGACCCCGTGCTCAATGGTCTGCTGGACAAACTGCTGGAAGAGAAGGTTCTCAACGATGAAGAGATGAACTCCATCAGATCAGAGGCATACAGCCAAGAGAAAGCCAGGCAATTCATCGACATGGTGAGAAATAAAGGGAACCAAGCATCTCTGAAGATGATCACTGCTCTTCGTCAAATGGATCACAACCTTCATGAGCAACTGGGTTTAGACAAACTCTTCTTCTGTTGAGGATCATAATGTTGTCTGAAGACTAGAAATGATCTGATCAGCAGGATCTCACATCTCAGGGATGTTTTGTCAGGAAATATTAGATGCAGAACATTTAATTTGACCCATAAGCAGTGGTGTCATGGGGGCCACACGGGGTATGACAGCGTGTGGCCAGTACATTTTTTCACGCGCAAGGTGCGGCGCGGTACAGAGCACGCACGTAGATTCACGAGCCAAGTACCCAAATGGCTACTTTGCATAACAGGTTTACAAGTGAGTGTGAAAATGTGTTCTCACTTCTCACATCTATAGGCTACACAGTAACAACACAGCATGTTGTCTTCAGTAGGGCTGTCAGTATCTTATCTGTATATACATCTATAGAATACACAGTAACAACACAGCATGTTGTCTTCAGTAGGGCTGTCAGTATCTTATCTGTATATACATCTATAGAATACACAGTAACAACACAGCATGTTGTCTTCAGTAAGGCTGTCAGTATCTTATCTGTATATACATCTATAGAATACACAGTAACAACACAGCATGTTGTCTTCAGTAGGGCTGTCAGTATCTTATCTGTATATACATCTATAGGCTACACAGTAACAACACAGCATGTTGTCTTCAGTAGGGCTGTCAGTATCGTATCTGTATATACATCTATAGAATACACAGTAACAACACAGCATGTTGGCTTCAGTAGGGCTGCTGTATCCTATCTGCACGCAGCAATGCCTCAGCCACCGTCGAAGACGAGAAAGATACTCGTTCAAAGAGAACGTTTAGTTTGAGCTCTATAATTCATGGCATTCCTTGAATTGTTTTTTTTATTTAAGTCTAAAACTAAGCTAAAAAACATTTCCTATACAAACATGTTAACTACTTTAAGGTGAAATAAAATGCACGCGGTGTGCGCGTGTGTGCACGTGACATCGTTAAAATCCAGTTTTGCTGGGAAAAAAATCACCAACACACCCCTGCCCATAAGTATCCCTTCAGAACATTTAATTTGACCCATCAGTTTCCCTCCTGGACCTGATTGTAGTGTGTTCTGAGGTTTTGTCTTGTGGATGCATCAAGTTTTCTGTATTTGGGGGATTTTGCAAACAACTGAACCCTTTAGCTATTTTTAATCTCTCATTGATTTTGATTTACATGAATGACGGTGAATTGCAATTTTAAAGTCTCTCTCCTACATGCACATGTTTGATACTCTGTTGTTCTCATGAGTGAACATCTTTAAACTTGAATGCATATCCACTGCTTTTCTATTGATAAACTGTTAATATCTACCAGAGATGTATTATAAATGTATTTGACTGTGTATACAGCTCTGTGCTTCAATAAAAGCCACAAACCATACGTTTAGTCATGTGTAGTTTTACAGATTATGAGCTTTGTTCTTTGTGACAGCATCATAATGACAACGTATAAATGAGTCTTTACAATTGGTGCATCTATCCAGTCTTTGATTTAATCAATTAGCTGCTATCAATATTAATATTAAATTGTAAAGTGTTTTTCTGTTAAAGATAAACTGTGTAACTTTAAGACAATTTTATCTATATAAATATTGTAGCTGTCATTTATCCCTCTATCAGCCACTATATTATTGTGCTGGTGTGTTTCCCTGCAGAAAGACACGCCCCTCAGGGAGCTGTGACTTATATTTATTAGAATGCCTTCTCAGGGCAGCATTTAATTTCATTGGTTCTCTCGCCCGTCCAATCAGTGAGGGCGGGAGGCGGGTTCAAGCCAGCAGAGCAGACCAGGCTGTGAAATGTGACTTTCTAAAACGCGAGCCTTTCTGCTTTCCACCGGAACAAAAATGTTGTAACCGCGATCGTCCGTTCTGTAGCTGTAGACAGTTGAATATGGCCCGTTTTCATCAAAAAACACAGTCTGGGAGAAGAAATCCGATCTAGGTGTGTTTTTCTATATTCCATAACATAGGAGTGGACGGAGGTGATTTTTTTGGGGGGATGACGTCATGTCCGTCCATTCCGGATCTGTGGAATGGACGGGTCTTCAACCTAATTAAAATGCAATGCATTAACATTTGTGATGCTATAAATGCTTTAAGCCTAAATCAGCCCCATGGATTGGTCTTATTCCTTCATTTAAGACGTGGAGGCGTGACCAATGCCATTTTACTGTGATGGTGCAGTAATCTGCGCACTGCACCAAGGCGCTATGCGGTAAAACAGCCCTGAATTAGTCATGGGTGTGTTTGGGCGTTACTTTAGTCAATCCAATCAGAGTACCTACCATTCCCTTTAAGATCAGTGCAAGAGGCAGTGCTATTTTCCGTGCCTTAAGCGGTGAGACCAAAGAGAAAGAAACTGCAGAAAGGTCACATCAGGGGCCCCCAATTGCCCCTGGTGCCTCCAATCTGGCACAAGCACTGTTAAGGGGTCTGCGATGACAGTACACAACCCGGCTTATTGTGTCAGGGGCCTCTGAGGGGCCACATGCTGTACAACCCAGTTTACTGCTGCCAGGAGCCCTCCGGGGCCACACCGTGGCTCCAATCCGGGACCAAACTTGGCACAAACACTGTTCAGGGACAATGCAATGCAAATGAACTTCTCGGGAACGCGCTTGATTTGAGTGCCACACTTATGGGTTAAGGTGAGAACAGAAAGCCCCTACATAGAAAAGTAGAACTTAAATGGAATATAGTCCACAGGGTGTAGACTGAAACGTATAGTTATAGTAAATGAAAATACACAACATATATAGTCTAACTAATGTTTTACCAACAGGCCAACAGAAAAACAATATAAAAAAATATCTCTTATACTGTGAGCAAATGTCAAAAAAATATGAAAATATGCACTCTTAAATAATATCAATGGCCACTGTTGAATCATTGACATAAAGTTGTGGGTGAGTAAATTACAGCATTTATTTGTTTTGTTTTAATGTGTTCATGGGTTTCTTCCACAATGGGTTAAGGACGACACTGGGAGTATCATATAATCATCATTATCATTAATAATACAAGACCATGTTTCTTCGCTATGGTTCATGCTGAGGCACATATCCAAAAAAACGTAAAATACAAAGAACATGAATTATCATTGGATTTCTGCTTCTACGTCTTGGTGGTGCCACGACCCATGATGGACTTCTTAGTGTTTCTCTCAGGTTTCAAAAGGATTATATAACACTTTGGTCCAAACAGCGCCACCAGAAGGCCAAAACTCGATGCTAAAATAGCAAAGACCTCCACAACGTCTGCATATTTGCCTGGAGAGCTGATATATGCTGGGATGAAGGCTATCCACACGGCACAGAAGATCAACATGCTGAAAGTGATTAACTTGGCTTCATTGAAGTTGTCTGGAAGATTCCTTGCCATGAATGCTAGGACGAAGCTGAGGAGTGCCAGTAAACCAATATAACCAAGTAACACGGCAAAACCAACCGTCGATCCCACTTCACACTCATAGACTATCTTATCACTGTGGTATTGTGTGTTTTTATGAGGGGTTGGTGAGGCAGACACAAGCCAGGCCGTGCAGATTATCGCCTGGATGGATGTAAGAGCCAGAACTGTTCCTCTCTGCTGCATGGCACCGAAAAACTTCATAATGTCTGCACCGCCAGGCTTGGAGGCCTTGAACATGGCCAACACCACCATAGTCTTTACCAGGATACACGAGACACACAGCACGAAGCTGATCCCAAACACTGCATGCCTCAGCTGACAAGTCCAGAGTCTGGGACGACCAATGAACAGAAGTGAGCACAAGAAACACAGTTTGAGTGACAACACAAGTTGGAAGCTGAGTTCCGAGTTGTTGGCGCGTACCATGGGCGTGTCCCGATGATAGATGAAGATTCCCAGGACAATGGCACAGATAAGCGTGCCCAGCAATGAGACGACTGTCAAGGAGATACCCAGGGGCTCGTGGTAGGACAGGAACTCCATGCTCTTAGGGATACAGTGGTCACGCTAGGGACTGGACCAGAAGTCCTCCGGACAACTGTTGCACTCTGTAGAGTCTAAAAGTGTGAAAGGTTAAAGAGAGAGAGAGATAAGCAAAGTATTTTCCTAAAGATAACCTACATTGATACATCCTACTCTCCTACTATTAGTGCAGCGGGAAATGTTTGCTTCACCGGCGGGTGCTGCCGATGCTTTTTGCTACTTTACCGCTCTGAAGATTATTTTTTACTGATTGATTGAATACTTTATTAACAGTTTGCAAAAAAAGCACAGAAAGTACAGGTCTATATGTGATGGGGTCAGATTTGTACAGTGTGTTTTCTATTTGATTTGAGTGTTTTTATTGTGTGATTATTTTGGTGTGCAACACTCTGCTACTGCCCCAAAGAACAGTTACCACGGCAACGGGCAGGTTCCCAGGACAATCAAGACAATCCACGCCAGCTGCGTGACCAGCGCAGGTGTACGGAGTTAAGCACCTCACCTCTCCACACAGACAGAGACACCGGTAGCACGCGGACGCCACCACGCAACTCAGGGACACAGTAGTAGCAGCAGCAGCAGACAAACACACGCAACAAGACGACACAGAGACGAGTAGAGTCGGCGAAACGGACAACAGACGGACCGACGGCGCAGAGAAAGACGAGCCGGTACCAGCCCAGCAGCAGCCGTGACGACGGGGGTGTTCGGCGATCGGCGGTGCCAGTCCAACAGTCCGGCGACCAGAGAGGAGGAGGGGGAGCTGAATACACTCAGCAGAGGGGCCAAGTTACGACTTGCCCCTCTCCAAAGCTAAGTGCCCCTCTGTGCCTCATTTTTAACCTGTGATAGTGTGTCTGCTGCGTGCTTTTAACTCCCTGCTTTTAGTCCTTTTAGTTATTATTTTATTGGTTGATCCGTCCTTCGAAGCCCGAGAGAAAGCCATTCATTTAATTCTTCTGTAAAGTCCTCACTGTTTTTTAGACCACTGCATGCTTTTACGTTTATTTTAGACTTAATTTTATTAAGTTCTTATTGTTTTTTAGTGTGCAGTGTGTTCAGAAGTGAGAGTGAACATTTAGTAAGAGGACTCAGTACTGATGTGAACTTTTTGTCTGGCCCTTAAAGGAGAATTCCGGAGTGGACGACGTGACTAATATTTGAGAGACTGAAGGACTGAGGACTTGTGGGGGGCTGCATTCTGGAGGATCTGTGACAAGAGGGTTCTGTTATAAGTGTTTGTAATTTGTATGCATCATTGTTTTCTAATTAGAATATTTGATAACTAGCAATAAATGTGTTTATTGCACCCTTGATGTTTTTATTTCACCGCTCAACCCCTGGTTTTTAAGAACCTGTGTGAAACTGGAAAAAGTGTAGAGTTCCTGGGCTCTAAAGTCCTCCAGGTGGCGTAGTCGGCTACAAATACACATTTTAACAAGTATACATTTTAAACCTCGCCACAGACCAAATTTTGGCGCAGTCGGCAGGACCAGGTGTATTGAGCGGAGTTATAAACAAGGGTTTTATTTTTATTTTTTTGTATCTATATTTAAAAACATGATGATGATGCCCGTTTTTCCCGGCGCACCATGGGTGCCAAAGTTTGGTGGCGCAGACTCAGAAATTAAATATGGCGATTGGAAAGAACAGCTACTAGGACTAGTGCAATATGCAGGCCAAACAGAACCGCAGAAAGTGAGTGTTTTAATGGGGGCGCTGACAGGAGTGGCAAAAAGACAGATAAATGTTTTACTAGTAGAAGAACGTAATACTGTTGCTAAAATATTCACAGCATTGGACGCGCTCTATAAGGTGAATGTCCCAGTCTCAGCAGTCAGGGCACAGTTCTATGGGTGCCGACAGAAATCAGATGAGCCCGTTCAGTCTTATGTTCTCAGGTTAAAGGAGCTCTATAGTGGGCTGCAGCAACACGAAGACGCGGCCCCTACTGATGCGCACCTTAAGGAACAATTCCTGCTTGGCCTGGAAGAGGGGCCTCTAACCCAATCCCTGAGACGGTATGCGCGGCAAAATGCAGAGGGGACCTTTGTTGAACTTCAACAGGAGGCCCTGCTCCTAGAAGAGGATGGATGTGGACGTAAGTGGCCAGAGGTGACCTGCGCTGCGGTGGGCGGAGCAAATGGCTCTCGTCCTTACCCACAGAAGACAGATTGGAAAATAGAGTTCAAACAAGAGATCATGTCCGAGATGAAAGACCAGCTGAAAGACTGGGCCCAGGAACTTATTCGGGAGCTTGCACCAAAGAGCCCCCCAAGACAGCCTAGAGCTAGGAGCCCGCCGAGACAGACCAGTCACACTCCACGGTATCAACCTGAGCACCGCCGGAATGCACCGATGCCCTCGAATGATTGGACGGCAGACGGTAAGCCTATCTGTAGACACTGTCGCCAAGTAGGCCATATGGCTCGGGTGTGCAGAGACTCTAGCCAGGCTACACCACATTTAAACTAAATTCCCCCACTACTGAGGCTCGGGCAGTGGGGTTAGAGCAGGCAGAGGTGTTAGAAGGGCCAATGGAGGCGTTGATTGGACAATGCCCACAGGTTGAAGTTGTGATGGGTGGGGTTAAAATGACTGGACTGTTAGACACCGGCTCCCAATTATCCATAATACGACACAGTCTTTTTCTCGAACATTTTCCAAACTATGTGGTCAAAGAGCTCCCATCTTTAATTAAACTTAAAGCTGCCAATAATATCCGTATTCCTTATCTGGGCTATGCGATGCTGGATTTTGAGGTTGAGGGCCACAAGCTCCAACCCAGAGGGGTTTTTATAGTGGAGGATGAATCCTCATCTAATCCCCTTCTCATAGGCATGAACATTGTACAGGCATGCTGGGATGCTGTATTCAAGAGTGCAAATGGGCCCGTCTCCTTTAACAGTCCGAATCCTAAGTTTCAGAGTGCCTGGAGAGCAGCCTTTGCAGCATGCCGTGGAGCTGAAGTGGCAGCAGAAGACGGATTTCGGGGCTACATTAGGCCAGCCTACAAACAAAGGGTTGCCATACCTGCAAGGAGCGAAGTGGTAATCTGGGGGCGTGCTGTGGCTGGAAGCAGCGACTACCATGGACTGATCGAGGCACTCCCGGAACCTGACACCATTTCCGTAGCTCGAACGGTGGCTGTGGTAAGACAGGGGAGGGTTCCTGTCCGTGTCCGCAACCTACAAGACTATCCTGTCCTCCTAGGACGCTACCAGAAGTTGGGCCGGTTATTCCAGGTGGGGAAAGGGGATATCCATGGAGCACGAGATGTCAGCCTGAAGCCCGGGCCCGATGGCATGGTTGAAGTAAACGTGGTGGACGTCTGTGATGGAACGGAACAAGACGAACTGTTTGAGACACTCAAGCAGGCTGAAAGGCCAGACCTGACCGAGGATGAGCAAGGCCAACTGACTGCACTCCTGGATAAGTGGGGGAAAGCTTTCGCTGCCCACGAAGAGGACTTCGGTAGGACCGACGCTGTGAAGCATGGCATACCCACAGGTGACGCAGCCCCTGTACGAGAGCGGTTTCGGCCGCTACCGCCCCTGCTCTACCAAGACATGCGAATCCTACTAGAAGGTATGTTGCAAAATGGTGTAATAACTGAAAGTTCGAGCCCTTGGGCTGCACCCATTGTAATGGTTAAGAAAAAGGACGGCAGTTGGCGATTCTGTGTTGACTATAGAAAGCTGAACTCTGTTACTCATAAGGATGCTTTTCCACTCCCTAGGATCGAGGAGACACTGACCTCGATGACCCGGGCGGAGTGGTTCTCCACTTTGGATCTTGCCAGCGGCTACTGGCAAGTTGAGGTAGAGCCCAGAGACCGTGAGAAAACTGCTTTCACTACACCCATAGGTCTTTATGAGTTCCAACGTATGCCATTTGGCCTTTGTAATGCACCAGCAACATTTCAGCGCCTAATGCAGCAGTGCCTCAGTGGCCATATAACCGATTCCTTGCTAGTCTATTTAGACGATATTATTGTTTATTCCCCTGACTTTGCCACACATTTAAGACATCTAGAAGAAGTCTTTGAGCGTTTATGGAAGAATGGCCTAAAGCTTCGACCTGACAAGTGCAAGCTGTTCCACAAACAGGTTAAGTTCTTGGGACATGTAGTGGACAAAAATGGTGTAAGCCCAGACCCCGGAAAAGTGTCTGCTGTTGTCGATTGGCCGGTTCCTACTACAGCCAAGGAGCTAAAGGGTTTTTTGGGCCTCGCAGGGTATTACAGGCGTTTTGTCTCGGGGTTCGCCAAGGTCGCGCGCCCCCTGAACTCACTTTTAGTGGGTATACCCAACGACAAGCGGATGGGCTCCCGTCATCTAAGTTGGTCAACGGAGGCCCAAACATCCTTTGACACTTTGAAAAAGACACTAACTGAGGCCCCCATTCTTGCATATGCCGAGTTCTCTAAACCATTTGTTCTCTATACAGATGCCAGCAACCACGGACTGGGAGCGGTGTTGGCCCAAATCCAGGAAGGTAAAGAACGCGTGATCGCTTACGCTAGTCGCAGCTTACACCCCACCGAACAGAATGATGCTAATTATAGCTCATTTAAACTGGAACTGTTGGCATTGAAATGGGCGATTACTGAAAAGTTCAAAGACTATTTGACGGGGGCCAAATTTGTTGTATACACAGATAATAATCCTGTAGCACACTTACAGACAGCGAGATTGGGTGCTGTCGAGCAGCGCTGGGTGGCCCAGTTGGCCTCTTTCGATTTCGAAGTTAAGTACCGGGCCGGGAGGGAGAACACCAATGCAGATGCCCTCTCTCGATTCCCCACAACTAGGACTCCACCCGCACAGCTGTCCGAACCCGTAGCTGTTATTGCGACGGCTGCAGTGACTCAAGAGGAGAACCCCCTGACACAGGACCTGGACTGGGTAGCCGAGCAACAGGCAGACCTGGACATTCAGGTGGTGAAGAGGTATGTGGAGCAGGGCCGACATCCTACAAGGATTGGACAGAGAACGTTACCTGCTGGCACTGCCAGATTGCTGAAACAATTCAAAAGACTCTGTATTCGTGAGGGCATTTTATGTCGCAGATTTATTGACCCTAACACTCATGACCAGTGGTTCCAGATTGTGTGCCCAGTTCTGAAGCGCAAGGACGTGTGGAAGCTGCACCACGAGGCCGCAGCACATGCCGGAGCAGGGAGGACATTGACTACTTTGCGACGCCGGTTTTTCTGGGTCGACATGGAGAAAGAGGTGCGTGTTTTTCAGTCCGAGTGTGTTGTCTGCAGCCTACAGAAGGACAGGGCAGAACCAAGAGCTCCCTTGAACCCCGTTTCTGTAACTTACCCTTTAGAAGTTATTGCTATAGACTTCTTGACTCTCGGTAGGCCCAGTGATTCATACCAAAATGTTCTGGTTATGACGGACATGTTCACTCGTTACTCCTGGGCCGTGCCCACTCGTGACCAGACAGCCAAAACCACAGTGCGTGCAATTTGGTCCCACATAGTCCAAACGTTCGGTTGTCCTGCTCGTTACCATTCCGATCAAGGTGCTAGCTTTGAATCTGAATTAATGAAACAGTTATGCGAAATGTATGGCATCACCAAAAGTAGAACGACTCCATACCATCCGGCCGGTAACGGTCGTTGCGAGAGAATGAATCAGACCCTGCTTACTATGCTCCGTACTTTGGGAGTCGAGAAACAAAGTAGGTGGCCTGAACATTTGCCCGAACTCCTGCAGGCCTACAATAACACCATACATAGTGCCACAGGTTTTGCTCCCTCGTATCTTATGTTTGGTAGGCACCTGAGGCTCCCCATAGATATTGGGCTAGGGGTGGTACAGGACCAGCCTAATGGTGGATTGGGTGGCTGGGTACAGGAGCATCACCAAAAGCTCACCTATGCGTACGATTTGGCCCGTGACAAAATGACTAAAGTGTCAGAACAGTCTAAGCGTCGCTACGACCAGAGAGCCAATGCTGCCCCACTACTACCTGGTGAACGTGTGTGGGTTCGTTGCAGGAATAGACAAGGGCAGGGGAAGCTTCATGCGGGGTGGGATCCTGAACCTTACATTATCTGCCAGACAGTGGGAGACACAGGTCTTGTCTACAAGGTCAAGCCAGAGAGGGGGGGAAAAGAGAAAATCGTACACAGGAACTCCCTCAAATTGTGCACAGGCCCCCTTCTACCACCCAGGCCCACACCACTGCCGGTAACTACAGAAATACCGGTAGCGGTTCCACAGTTTTATTGCACACCAGGTCACCCCAATGATGGGGAAGAAGAAGAACCCCGGCGGCACTCCACCAGGTCCACCCGAGGGGTTCCACCAGCTCGTTATGGAATGTAATGTTGCAGGGACTGCCAACTTCAAGCCGTGGGGGGATGTGATGGGGTCAGATTTGTACAGTGTGTTTTCTATTTGATTTGAGTGTTTTTATTGTGTGATTATTTTGGTGTGCAACACTCTGCTACTGCCCCAAAGAACAGTTACCACGGCAACGGGCAGGTTCCCAGGACAATCAAGACAATCCACGCCAGCTGCGTGACCAGCGCAGGTGTACGGAGTTAAGCACCTCACCTCTCCACACAGACAGAGACACCGGTAGCACGCGGACGCCACCACGCAACTCAGGGACACAGTAGTAGCAGCAGCAGCAGACAAACACACGCAACAAGACGACACAGAGACGAGTAGAGTCGGCGAAACGGACAACAGACGGACCGACGGCGCAGAGAAAGACGAGCCGGTACCAGCCCAGCAGCAGCCGTGACGACGGGGGTGTTCGGCGATCGGCGGTGCCAGTCCAACAGTCCGGCGACCAGAGAGGAGGAGGGGGAGCTGAATACACTCAGCAGAGGGGCCAAGTTACGACTTGCCCCTCTCCAAAGCTAAGTGCCCCTCTGTGCCTCATTTTTAACCTGTGATAGTGTGTCTGCTGCGTGCTTTTAACTCCCTGCTTTTAGTCCTTTTAGTTATTATTTTATTGGTTGATCCGTCCTTCGAAGCCCGAGAGAAAGCCATTCATTTAATTCTTCTGTAAAGTCCTCACTGTTTTTTAGACCACTGCATGCTTTTACGTTTATTTTAGACTTAATTTTATTAAGTTCTTATTGTTTTTTAGTGTGCAGTGTGTTCAGAAGTGAGAGTGAACATTTAGTAAGAGGACTCAGTACTGATGTGAACTTTTTGTCTGGCCCTTAAAGGAGAATTCCGGAGTGGACGACGTGACTAATATTTGAGAGACTGAAGGACTGAGGACTTGTGGGGGGCTGCATTCTGGAGGATCTGTGACAAGAGGGTTCTGTTATAAGTGTTTGTAATTTGTATGCATCATTGTTTTCTAATTAGAATATTTGATAACTAGCAATAAATGTGTTTATTGCACCCTTGATGTTTTTATTTCACCGCTCAACCCCTGGTTTTTAAGAACCTGTGTGAAACTGGAAAAAGTGTAGAGTTCCTGGGCTCTAAAGTCCTCCAGGTGGCGTAGTCGGCTACAAATACACATTTTAACAAGTATACATTTTAAACCTCGCCACATATACAAAAGGATGCTAAAAGGATCAAACCCAAGAATGGCTTGTTTCCATTTGGGTCCTGTGTATTCAATTCATTGACACATTTAATGACAAACAATAATACACAATACTTTGCAAAAACATCATATAAACGAGTAGTAATCAAACAGAAAAACATGTTCAGTAAACAGTTGGTGGGGGGGGGGGCATTTCTGGTGATAGGCTTGGACTTTTGTACAACTTAAAAACTTGTTATAGCTCTAGATATGAAGTGACAGTTTCAGTCCCAAGTCTCTAGTCTTCTAGTAGTTCGGGTGTGGAACTAGTAATGTAAACCTACCAGTCTGGCTGCTGACATCTCCCTCAGAACAAGCGATGCAGTCAAAGCAGCAGACAGGTTCTCCTTTCCTTCTGGCCACACGGGTTCCAGGGGAACAGCTCTCGCTGCACACTGACCGAGGAGGCTGCAGAGGAAAGTGACAACGATCAGCCTGACACTCGGCCTGGATGTTCATTTGGTTTCACTCCATCATTCAGTCTGAAAGCCCTCTCAGTGCAGCCGTTTTCTGAGATGGGGGCGTGGCCAAAGTGGGACTCTTTGAAGATTGGTTCATACTAGCCTCGGAAACCCATGGCTTTTTTTTTGTTGCCAAAGAAAAAGGCCTGGGGGAGGATCCCAGCAACTATGGTCTCGGAGCAGGAGTGAACCTTGTTACCTCCTAACCAATCAGAGTGCAGACGGGCGTCGCTCCAAATTTGGTGACGTCAGTATTCTGTTCCGTGTGCTGCCTTCAAAACAGTACGACGGGACGCAACTTTTACTACTGTTGTTATTATGAAGGCTAACTGGCGAGGCTAACTCCACTATTTGACGACATGGCTGAACCCACCACTCCATCAAAACCCATCAAGGGCGTGTGCAGACTCTGCGGAGAGAACTTTAGTAATCCTAAAAATAAACATAATTTAATAATTAAGAATAACAAGCAGGACTATGCACTAGTTTTTGAGGAGCTCACGGGAGCATCAGTGACAAGTGACGATGCGTTAAAGGCTGTATGTGGGATCTGCCGCAATAAATTAAATAAGTATCGCCGATTAACAGGAGAAGTTACAAAAGCTGCCGACGAGATTAAGCATTTGGCTCTCCTTAATCAACCAGCAAGAGTCAAACGGTGCGCGAAGACCACACCAAGTCCTCACAAGTCCCGTGAGAGAAAAAAACTTTTTACTGGAGAGGAAACGTCAAGCCCTGCTAGACGAAGTCTTTTCAACGTACCAACATGTACCACTGTGGCGATGGTGAGTATGTTAATAACATGGTTTGCTAGCATATCTTCTATGAAAGCATGTCGTGCACCGAAAATAGAAGATCTACTAGCCCACACAACACATGGTGCTTGAGCTTGTAGATCTGCTATTTTCTGTCATTTAGTTATGTTAAGATTAAAGTGGTCAAACTAGCAATAGAAGCATCTTCCATAAACATGAATGGTCTCAGAAATGTCATATAAGCATCAACGTTTAAAGCCTCAAGCTGTGATTTCTTCAATTGGTTGGCTTTACTTTTACTTTTTATTATAGCTTCATTCCATTTAATAGCCTAATGATAATATATCATTTTTATTTTTGGATCTCTTTTTTTTTTGACTGTTAAGCAGTGTTGGAAGAAGTACTAAAATGTTTTACTTAAGTAAAAGTGTCAATACCGCAATATAGAAATACTCTTTTACAAGTAAAACCCTACATAAGCCAAAGTAACTAGTAGCTAAAGTCGTCAAATAATAGTAATGGAGTAAAAATACAATATTTGCCTCTGAGATATAGTGGAGTAAAAGTATTGGAAATTTGAAATACTCAAGTAAAGTATAAATGCCTCAAAATTGTACTTAAGTACAGTACTTGAGTACATGTACTTAGTAACTTTCCACCACTGCTGTTCAGTCTACATACTTTAAAGAAAAACAACAACACTAAAACCCCAGTGTTGTCAGCACAACGATTTTTGAAATCACATTGATTAGTGTTCTCAGATGTATTCCTCAGAAGTAAAATACAATACCACATAATAGAAATACTATGTTTCAAGTAAAAGTCATGTATTAAGAATGTAATTGACCATTATGTAGTGAACTTCTCATTACAATATAATTTTATTTACAATGACTTCTCTTTAGGTAAAAGTTTGTTTTGCTTTAATAATTACAATTGCAAATACACGATTTAAGTGGAGTAAACTTTAATAATCAATGACATGCACAATGTCCTCAAAGTTATACTTAAGCACAGTACTAGAATATACTCATTTATTTACTTTCCATCCATTAGATGGCCAAATTGAGAATATGCCATGTAATGAAATATTGTTTGCTTGATTTATGTTAATCATTTTTTTTCTTTATTAAAGCCTATCAAGTGTTAAACCCGTCTGAAGTCTGCCAGCCAACACATGAATTCCCCCGTTGGTGAACAGATTCTCTTCGCATGGTGTGCCTCACATTGGAACGACCAAGTTTGATGTTTTATTATTAACTAACATTTCACCTCTGTTTTCAGTCTTTTCTCACACTGTCCCAACTAACCCCCCCTCCCCTCCCCTCCCCTGCCCCCCCTGCCCTCCCCTTTATCCAACATGATATCTTCATTCCACCATCCCAAACCTTCCCATTTGAAGTCTTTCTTTAAATCCTTCTTTGACTTTTTTAACCACTTGAATGTAGCATAAACCTTTGCAGAAAATAACAGATGTACAAGCTCACAACGTGTCGCAGTGTCTTGTTGTGAGCCTGTACATCTGCTATTTTCAGCGCAGAGTGATGGTGTTGAGGAAATAATACTTCATTCATTTATATATTGCCATGTTGCTATATATTGCCATGTTGCTATAGACAACTTCAGTAGCAACAAGGACATCAAACTGGGAGCCGCGCCAGGCTAGCAGTCCGGAAGTCTCCCCTCCTTCGGGTTCAAATTTGCCTAGGGTTGGAGCGGTGAGGAAAAGATAATGTGTACACTGAATCACATTGTTTTTAAATTCAACGAAAGCCATTATGATATCATTTTGTCCACAGATCCTCAAGGAACACATGTACAGTATATTATCCATTAAGTTAATACTTTAATGGTAGTCTATCTATCTTGTCTGTGTCATCCCTGTACACAGATATAGCTCTATTGAAAAGGTTGTGAACCCTTTTATGACTGCACAGCCAGCTGTGTTTATTCTTATCAGCTTCATGACCCTGCCTGTGTTCACTTTCTCATTGTGTTAAAAAAAAAACCTGCTGTGGCTTAGCCCTGCTGTGCCTTCTATCAGAGGCAAGCATCTTTAAACCCACTCTTAAGACCTATCCATAAATGCAATCACTTGACCCTTTGGTGACCATTCTTCAACTTGTGATCAGCAGTAACAATAAGGATTGACTTTATAGGAATAATTTCCATTCCAGGTACTATTCCAGCCATGGCCAGCAATGTGTCATATATAATCTAATCTATTAACAGAAATTGCCCATCTGCAAGCTCAAAACGCATATCGACACACTGTGTTGTGAACTTGTAGATTGGCTAATTTCAGTATATTGATGTAATCTAAAGCAAAAACAAGATTGTCTTTAGTACTGTAGCCCTTATGGAAAAGTGGTTAAGCATAAACACATGTTGATTATATAGTTTATTTTCTTAATTACTGTGTCTGTTTACATATTGCTGTAGATATCAGTTTCCACCATGGCTGCAAATTGGGAAGCACATCTGCCCAGCTCTGTGCCAGCTCTGACATCAACCACATCCCTTAGCAGTGTACGAGCGGTGAGTATCAAACACTTCAAACTTCACTGAATTTCATCTGCTTGTTTGCACTGAGACCAGGCGTGACAGCCTAAATCAGCCATCACCAACACCACACATTCCCCTCTTATCTTATAGAGTTCATTTGCCACCATGCCTGGACCTTCGGAGACTAGAAGGTCCTGCACAACACCACAACCACCACAACAGACCAAAACCATGACGCTTTCCACAGAAGGAATGGTGAGATATCTTTTTCCTTTTTTGTCTACACAAAGAAGATCATTTCTAGCTCTGTCAGGACAACTACAAAATTGAAAAAGACAACTTGTGAAGGATAAGATATATGTATTGAATCTAAAATTAGAAATATGTTTAATATGGTTTGGCAATGAATTGAATACTCTGATGAAGTCAATTTCCCAAACATGGGGACTCCAAATCCCCTGTACATAAACAGCAGATCCAAAACAACAGGTGGTAGCATGGGGTGGTGTAGGGTGAGCAGAAATTTAGCAGAGCAATGAAATGCGCAGCACAGCAGCAGCAGAAACAGCGTGTGCAGCAAAATCAAGCAGGATGAGAAGTTCAGACTTCCAGCTTAGATAGAGCGGTCTGAGAATGAAATGAGTGCGAGTGGATGTGTACGTGGAGCTGAGGCGGTCCAATGGTAGGCCACCAACAACTGCACTGAGTTCCCTGACAGAACTTGCTCTGCGCATGTCTGTGACAGGCGCGTCGCTCATTTGTGCTGATAGATAAGTTTATTCATTGTGCTCTTGTCTTTTTCTGAATAATGCCTTTACTGTATATGTCAAATAGGTAAGATATAACATTAGCTTAGCTTGGGGCCTCGAGGAACACATGTACAGTATATTTTTTCATTAAGGTTATACCTTAATGTGTCTATTTAGCTTGTCTTTGTCAACCCTGTACACAGATAGAAAATGTTGCATGCAAAAGGCTGTGAACCCTTTTATGACCTTGCAAACAGCAGGGTCTTCTTATCAGCGTCATGTGCCTGCATTTGTTCACTTTCTCATTGTGTTAAGAACCCCTGCCGTGGCTTAACCCTGCTGTGACCTTTATCAGAGATGAGCATCTCTGATAAAGGAGACATTCTCCATAAATGCCATTGTCCAACAAAAGCATGCAGATATGGAATTGAATGACCCAAAACATAACCTGTATCCTATATTGCACTCTTATATTAAAGACTTCGGTTGCCAGTACTGACAGTTGGGGCGATCTACGGTCCAGTTCACCACCACTGTCACAGCCTCAGACAACATCCAGTCCTATATCTGGTGAAGGAGCAGTGAGAAAGAAGAGTTCTACTGCAGCCACAGTCCTGTCTGCACAACCACCACAGGTTTGTATACATTACATTTTTCTATAGCAGCTCATACTCATTTGATTTCATTTCCATTGAACTGATCTTTCTTTTTTGCAATCGGATTGTACACAGGCACAGCAGGAGACTCAATCTGCTGACATCCAACAGCCAACTCACAGAGTAGTATGGTCGCCAACAAAGCTACGTCAAACAAAAGTTTGTTCTTTTTATTTTAAAGACAAAACGTTGATGAGTATGTGTCTTTGTTGCTTTAGCCTTTTACATCGTAAATCATTTTTAATTAGACTTAATAATAAATATAAGGACTTATAATTGTTTTCTTTTTCTCTAGATCTCTGTGAAAAACAGAACTTCAAGCCGAAGCAGAATAATTACTGGACCTTATGAGACAGTAATAGACAATATACTCAGAAGCCGTGAAAAAAATATTCCACATGCAATCATGGCTGTTCCAGGAATGTCTGATATGGTGGTTGAGGAGGTGCTAAAAAAGATGAAGAAGGAATGCAAGATTTTGACTAGTATAAATTTCAAATCCAAACTGAGGCAGACAAAAGTTAAGGCATTAAAGGAGTTCAAATGGCTCGATGTTATTGCCGAGTGGAGGGAAAACGCTCCCACATACAACAGGTTCCTTGAAAGTGCGAGTAATGTCCCCAAAGATCCCCCCCGCCCAACAAGCCCACTTAAACCACGTGCACTTAAATATAATCAGAGCAAAACATGCACAATGGCAATGGCTGGTGCAACGCTACTCCGGGCAAGGTGCCAGTCTATGACGGCTCCACTGTATCTCAATGCATTGGTTATGCGTCATGGTGGGGCAAAAAAAAGATGCTTTGAACGGCTAGTTAAATTAGGTGTCTGCGTGTCTCCTGACAGTGCCCTTCAAAAAGTGAAAGACATTGCACAGTCATGGGACATAAAAGTTATCAAGTGGAAGGAAGCCGTTTGCAAGTTGCATATAGCAGCTCACCCACCTGCTGACGCTATGGACAGAAGAGCAGAAGATTTCCCTGCCCCAGCAGCGGCTAACACTATGGACACAAGTGCGGATCACATATCCACTCGAAGAGCAGAAGATCCCCTGCCCGGAGGAGCGGAGGACTGCCTTTCCCAACTAGAGCCTACTGTTGAATATCAGGTACACTTAAAAACATATATAAGAAATGTTAAACTCTCTAGATCAGGGGTCTTCAACAGGGGGTCCGGGACCCCTAGGGGGTCCTCAGAGTTACAACAGGGGGTCCGCCAAATCTTTGTGTGATATGATTTATTTATTTTTTTACATTAACCACTTTGAACCCTAGCATCATTTTTTTAACATTAACCACTTTGAACCCTAGCATCACTTTTCTGAGGAGAACTTTAGCCAAAAATAGCAGATCTACAAGCTCTCAACGCCTTGCAGCGCGAGGCGTTGTGAGCTTGTAGATCTGCTATTTTTGGCAGAGGTATAGGTGTAGAGGGGAAAAAAGAGCAGTACCAAGTAAACAAAAAAACTTTAATCTGAAACTAAATGTTACACAATATAGAGGGGGTCCCTGCTTCATCTCTCTCTCAGCTAAGGGGTCCTTTGCCTGAAAAGGTTGAAGACCCCCTGCTCTTTATGAACAACTTGATCCAGTTAGTCAAAACATGTGTACCAATGTTCCCAACAGCAGCCCACAGGCAGTGGACCAATGGAGGAGCAAGGGGCTGCCACACTGTCTGGTGACATATCATCCTGTGAATCATACGAATCGGCTGATTCAGAAGAAAGTTCCGATGCACCGGGTGATTCCAAAGAGGGGTCGGCTGATTCTGATGAAGAGGTATTTCAGTAATACTCAACTTAACATTTACAATTTGTTATGAAAATATATTTTGAATCAAAGGTTAAAATCTATTAACAACCGGACACCCATGTACTTGAGAATAAGTGTATATTGGAAGAGAATGGGATCTCCCAGGGGTGCATTTATTCCTAAACTCATAATATATTCAGTAAAAATGGCCTATTTACCAGCTCAAAACATGTCTCAAATGGTGCTTGGCTGGTTGACTATTTCTCCAAAATGTTCGCCTATGACATGACAAGAATAGAGATACTAATGTTCAAGTGATTAAAGTCTTTTTACCTGAATCGTAAGCACACATTAATATATATATGTTTTTCTTGTTTGAACAGGCCCTCTATAGCTTACTCTGTGTACTGACACAGTTTCATAGCTTGGGCCTTGAATTCTTTTTTAATTTTTACAGAAATATTGAATTTTGTGTTTTTTGAAGGATTTCAGAAGGGTATCGCTGATAATGACATCAAATAAAAAGACCCACACAGTCTGGAAATTTAAAAAACATGTTGAGCAACATTTTTTGGCAAGTTCCAGACAGTGTGTGGGTCCTTTTATTTGATGTCATTATCAGAGATAACCTTATAGCATATGCACTTTTTTACTACGCACCTGTCACCAACCTTTTGAGGTGTGCATCGTCATTCTTCTAAAAAAAAAATCTTTTGAAGAAGAAATGATCAATAAACTTCAGTAACTAAAGATAAATAGCTATATTTCTGTATAGACAATATTGAAAAATTGTTATCTGTGCTGCAATACTGTTAATGTGATTTCTTTATGACATCATTTTCATTGTATTCTCACATCACACTCTCCATCCCCCCACCCCACCCCACTTGTTTTTCAGGAAACTACAGGAATTTTGCCCATGCAAATCACAATGGACAATTTGGACCGCAGCGTCACACCACACACTATGACAAAGGACAATCAGAGGAAGGACAACCACTGGATGATCATGTTGGCTAGTGAAGAGAGAGTCAGTGCCACTCATCTCCCTCAATTCAATAACAGGTCTGTACGGGATGTTTCAATAACTGACATAGTTCCAAACCAGGATGACCAACAGCATTTGAAGCAAGAGTTCAAAGAGTTGGTTGGACGAGTGCTGGTGTCCCAACTTCCAGAATTCAGCCAATTTAAAGACAATGTTAAGTTGCACATCCCTCATCTGTACTCCTCAACAATGGCCACAAAAACAGAAATCATACCACTCGGGATATTGGATGCTGATGAGAAGCAACCAAAAGACATGATAAAGACAATGAAGTACATTAATGACAAGTATGTTCCTTATATTGCTGTTGAAGTGGATGGAGAGACAGTCATGAAGCCCGCTGTTCAGGTAATTATAGCAGGAGACCAGCTGACCAAACAAAATTCTGATGTAGCCCTACGTGCAATAATGGATAGACAGAAAGGCAGTACGAAAGGCATTGTCACAAAAGTGTCAGACTTTCACTGCAGCATGAACACCAATGATGTCATATTTAAAGACTACTACAACACCACCTCAAACAATGATAAGGGCACATTGTTCCAACTAAGAAATTTAATCGACAGGAGAAATGTGTCAGCATCTGCACTTGGTGACAAATATACAGCCAGTAACACATTTAT
The DNA here is from genome assembly GCF_963454915.1 of Gymnoscopelus microlampas. Lineage (NCBI taxonomy): Eukaryota > Metazoa > Chordata > Actinopteri > Myctophiformes > Myctophidae > Gymnoscopelus > Gymnoscopelus microlampas. The sequence continues at coordinate 2,354,040 of NC_139962.1, forward strand.
CCAAGATGTTGCCGATGCTTCCATCATCTCTGCTGCTCTGCATTACTTTGGAATGGACACTATTGAAGACACACCCACGAAAAACACAATACCTGCAATGTTCAGCTCGGATGAACAGAAACAGAAGTGGTTAGACAAACATCTCCTTAACATAGTTCACGCCTACATTCTCAATGAGACATTTGAGATAGGGGCCACTTCTACAGATGCTGATTGGGAAACACACGTTGCAACACAAGCTGAAAAAGCAATACAGTGCCGATTTCCGAATTGCACAGACTTAACTTTCAAAAACCATACACAACTTAAGGAGCATATACGGGAAAAACATAATGTCGTAGTAAACTATTATGGAGATCAGAAAAGCACATCAAGTGAATCTCAGGGTAATAACAATTCTGACGGTGTCTTCAATTACCACAGTGGGTTTTTGAAAGTAGCCTTACTTGAGAGAGATTTTCAAGGTTCAATTAAGGAAGGGGATGGCCAAAGGACGTGCCGCCTTTGGAAATTAAAGATGATGCATTTCAAACAGGCAGGCCGAATGAAATATAGTTTAGAGGCACTAAAGCTTCAACTGGATATAGCTGCAATGCAAAGTCCCAGTGTGTCACACAGGCTAATGTGGAACAGGACAGTCAATACAAGTGGTATGCCAGGCAAGAACATTGCATTAGATTTAAACTGTGAACACTATGTGCAGTACACAAAAGAGATCATGGACAGACAGGGGGCCAATCTACAGTTTGATATAGCCCAGGAGTTGAGCAGGAGCATTGGAGAAATGAAAATAATCATTGATCAATTTGATAAAGACTGTGGAGTCAGTCCAAAGTCAGGAAGGCACACTGAAGCAAATAAGGATTCTGACATCAGAGCAATGGTTACAGTGCTGCATGGGAATGATGTGTTCAGCATCAAGCCTGGAAGGTCCTACAGCTCCTTCAAAAACAAAAGTGCAAATCCACTACACAAACTGGATGCAGCAAAAGTTGTGCAATGGATCCTTGACCATAAAAAAAAAAGTCATATCGTACAGGTGGATCAGAGAATATAAATATTGTAACGGCTGTTTATTACTCTACAAAGTACACGTGCAACATTTAAATATTGTGTGTTATTTCTATCCATTTTTTTTTTAAACTAAAATAATAAAAGTGCAGTGAATACATTTGCCTTTCTTTATTTTATACAGGGAATTACTGTCAAAGATTTGCCTTTGTACAATTAAATATCAAGACTTAAATCTGACTGCTATTTTAAGGTGTATTGTTGATGTGTTCTTTAATAAAATAACATAGAAGTAGCAAACATAGATATTGAGGTGCTGTGTGTGTGTGTGTGTGTGTGTGTGTGTGTGTGTGTGTGTGTGTGTGTGTGTGTGTGTGTGTGTGTGTGTGTGTGTGTGTGTGTGTGTGTGTGTGTGTGTGTGTGTGTGTGTGTGTGTGTGTGTGTGTGTGTGTCACACACTCTGATAAAAAAGGATAACGCACAGCTCGTATTCACGGTGCTAAACTATTTTAAAATATATTAACAGGGTAGACTTCCACAGGGGTTTTAGTTTATGGGAGTCTATCCTGGGTTTCGATATTCTAAAATAGTTTTCCATCATGTCTATGAGCTGTGAGGATTCCTCCTATTTATCAATCCAATCTATTTAGGCTTGAATGCTGCCATATTCATTTTCAAGCTGCACAAACATAGATTCTGCATATGACAAGGTCACAAATGTATTCATCCATTATAGTGTACAATAACATCTTTAGAATGTTTACCTTACATGGAGACATTGTACCTCTATATATGTTGCAATTACACACTCGTCTTCTGTGGATCTTTTAACCAGGGAAGCTTAAAATTATAACTAGTATATACCTGTGGTTATAAAACCACATTCTGAGTTATGTGAAATGATTCCTAGGCCTTGTTGAGGTAGGCTCTGTGTGTGTGTGTGTGTGTGTGTGTGTGTGTGTGTGTGTGTGTGTGTGTGTGTGTGTGTGTGTGTGTGTGTGTGTGTGTGTGTGTGTGTGTATGTGTGTGTGTGTCAGCCCTGAAATGTTAATGTCCTTATCCACCCTGTTCCACCCTGCTGTGTTGAATGGGGGGGTTGTTACTCCAACACCCCCCATTCAACACAGCAGGGTGGAACACAGCCAGATAAACCATCTCTTCTTTCAATGGGTCAGGATTAACATAGTGCACAAAATGCTCTTATTAGTTCACAATGTCCAACATTTTGGGGTCCAGATACAACATTACCAAATTGACCTGTCCTCAGTTAAAATGGGACATTTACAATCGGAATTCTATTGTGCACCTTTACATATTATTTGAGATATGTAATTGATCATAAATCATACCGTTAAAGCATAACAGTGTGCAATGGCTGTTTAAAAATCACTGATGTATGACTGTAGAAAAATGTTTGGACAAACAATTATTAGGAATTTATATTTTATTATACTTGGATTTACCGTGACCAGCTTCAGTATTACTCACTTGCAGTGGTGGGTAATCGCCTATTTCACTTAAGTAAAAGTGTCAATACTGCAATGTTGATCTACTCTGTTACAAGTACAACTCTGGAATTAAAAATGTACTTGAGTAAAAGTACAAAAGTATTGGTATCCAATTGTACTTAAAGTAGGACTTCATTATGCAGAATGTTCCATTTCTAATGTATAAAAATATTTTGAAAATAGCCGATCTACAAGCTGACAATGCGTCGCATCGAGACGCAATGTGAGCTTGTAGATCGGCTAATTTCAAACAAACAAATTATATATAGGGCTGAAGTGGGTAATGTATGTTTAGTAATAATCAAAATCTACAAAGTAAATAGTAACTAAAGTTTTCATATAATTGCTGTGGAGTAAAAGTACAATATTTGACTCTGAGATGTAGTGGAGTAGAAGTTTAAGTACTGCAAATTGGAAATATTACAGTAATGTAAAAGATACCTCCAAAGTGTACGTAAGTTGAGTACTTGAGTAAATGTACTTAGTGACTTACACCACTGCTCACTTATACATTACATGTAGATCAATAACATTGCTTGGTTGAAATTCTTGGAGTCTGCTGCATCCGCATGTCCACATGCTTAAAGTATGAGTAGGTGACACAGTATTTGAAGCTTTGAATGTTTCACATTTATTTTCAGGGAAAAAAACATTAGGACAAATGCACAGTTCTTATAATCACCCACATCAAGCCATTTCGACCAGAGGCCGATTCTTGTATTGAAAGTATCTACAATAATAATGTGTGGTTGTCAGACCCATCAAACCCCCCCAAAAAAAGGCAAGGGTTTCCAAGCCTACACCCATCTTGAAAGGTATAGTTACAAATATGGGTTCCTGCCCTAAATGGGTAAAATGCTACTCATCCAAAGCCATTCCACCAAATGCTTCTAGTACATCTTCATCACTGCTGTCCTCGTCTACATCGTCAAATACATCCCTCATAACGTTCTTTATAGCACGTGCAACTTGAACATTGCTAACCTGCACATTAAAAAATATGTCATTCAATGTGAAAAGTACACTGCTTTTTTCTATGACCTCGTTAATCAGGTTTTGGTTGTCATCAGCTGTGTAGTTGAATAAACGGACACCCCTCCATAAAGGCCTTTGTGCGTCACATCCTGTGTCATTTCCTCTAACTTCTCCTGCATTAGGATTCTCTGTTCTGGAGTAACAGTTCTCTCATTAATAGCAGGTTCTTCCCCAGCATGTCTCTCTAATGCACTCTTCTGGCCATCACATGTGTCCTTGCAGTCACAAGAAGTTGCACAGTTGTTACAGCAGTTGTGGGGGATAGGCAAAGGTTTACACTTCTCTCCATCAAAAAGACTTAACAGTTTAACTCTCCTACATGTAGTTTCATCAGTGAGATACTGTTTCATTTGGTCTGATAAACCTTGTACCTGTCTTCCATGATACAGAATTAGAGAATGTGCTGCTGAACCATCTCTCCCTGCTCTACCATATGCTTGCATATAGGATTCAATGTCCCTAGGTGGTCCATAATGAATGACATGGTTAACCCCTCTGAAATCAACACCCATTCCCAGAGCTGATGTGGCGATCACAACTCGAAGAACAGATGAGGGGTCTTGCAAAGACTGTATAATGTCTAGTTTTATATCCTCATCTGTCTCAGAATGGTACATGCCGAATAGTCTATTTCCAGTCACATCTTTGGCTCCAACAGGAAAGCGTCCCTTCTTACCTAGGTTAAGTTTAAACACTTCATAGTACAATAGAGAAGAATCAGTGATACTCTTACAGTATATAACATATTTCTCAGTGTTTCGTCCCTGCAACTCTAGTTCCTGAATGAGCCATGAAAATGTGTTTGATGGATCAGCAGCCGAGATCTTCTTTACAGCCAGCCTGATGTTCACCCGATCAGGGCTTTTGACAATTTCCACATATTTGTGCAAACCCAGGTTCTTTACCACCTTCTTTCTAATGTCTTTCGATGCTGTTGCTGTAAGGGCCAGCAGTGGTACACACTTTGGTAGCAATGACCTGAGTTCCCCGACCAGTCCACACCACTGTCTGAAGGGTTCTTCTGAGACATTTTTCTCACCCCTGTGAGAAAGATAGGACACAATAGAGAATTGTCACACAAAAAAACGATTTACACTCATAATATCCCCATGACACATTTATATAAAATCATAGCAGCAACATAGTCTAAGAAGTTGTCCATAACAATGTCCATTTCTAATTAGATATATTTATAAGTACTACAAATACATTCAAATGACTATCAGAGGTTGAAAATCAATAGCATGTGCTTACATTTCATTTGTTTGTTTCTTTATGAAAGTCAACATATGTGGACAAAAAATGCTTGTTAACCATCCATTTAGCATTAGTTTTCAGACTAAACCTGGATTAATTGAACCCTTTTGCTCCACACCTTTTTACACACAATAACATCTCTGTTTCATTAAATAGGGATTCATTTTTAACTTGCAGCTGAGTAGCTTTAAACGTAGAAAATGGCATGATATATTGCATGGCTTCATATAGCCCTAGAATACCTGTGATATTACATCCATTTCATGTATTCCAAATATTTGGAATACATGAAATGTATGTAATATAGACCCTGTTCTAACTTATGATTGGCTACGCTTTTTTATATTATCACAGTTAGATTGTCTGGTCGCTGCAACGTTTACTTTGTTAGAAAAGAAAACCGTTGTACCACGGTAAACTTCATAGCTAAATCACAACTTTAAACTCACCATTGGACGACAGTGTGGACTTCATCAACAGCGAATCCAATCAATCTCTCGCCAAACAAAGGTGCTTGCAGGGCTAGCCTCCAAAAACTGTTCCCAACAAAAGTTTCAGGGGAACCGTAAACAAAAGAAAAGTCTCCATTACAAATTCTCTCGTCTGTATTCTTGTCTTTACCAGCGTACGCAGCAGAAAGTCCCTTTTCATTCAACAATTTCACTTGCTCCTCCATTATGGATTGTAATGGGCAAACAATCAAAACCATCGCTTCTTTTGGCCATTTGTCTGGGTATTTGTTGGATAAGAGACTGCATACCGCACACAGGCGAGTACATCTCTCTCTGATAACAGTGTATCCAAACATACTTGCTGTAAGTCCTTCAAAAAGTCCACGCCGTGTATTTTGCAAGCCTCTAATATGGCAGAGTTAAAGTCTTCTTTGAAGTTGTCCATTTTTAACATGTTTTAAGAAGTTTAACCGTGTGGGTATGTAGATTATTTGCTGCGTTGTGCGTTCTGTAGTGTGTTTCTAGTCGACGACAAAAACAATGTTGCACAGACCAGGGGGGGAGGGGAGTAGGAGGGGGGCGGGGGGAGGGGAGGCGGGGACATAGATTGGTGAAGCAATCGGAGGATGCGCCTGCTCCTGGCGCCTGGGTTTGGATCCGCCCTTCAAGACCATGGATCTCTCTCGTTCCCTCAGGCTAGGTTCATACTGGATTATCCCGATCCCGATTGGGCCGGGCCGCCAGTTAGATTTTCCACCGAGAAAAACCCCGCCTTCGACAGCGTCACCAGACCCTGAATGACAGGCTAGCGATTCAGGGGGTGGAGCCAGGCTAGACAACGATCAGCGTCAGTTTAAACTCAGTCACATTCACATCATGAGCTCAACGTGAGTTATTTTAGAAAAGATGAAATTACATTTTTGGATTCAAAGTTCCAGGAGATTCTGTCTTCATCCAGGATGAACTCTTCATCTCCGGAGGCCGACTTCCTGACCACGCCTACATTGTGAATCCTTGTGCTTCCGTCAGGACGCCACGCCCAGTTCATTATATCAACGATGGGTATAGCATCACCATTCTCATCGAATGATACATGCTCACCAACAGATGTGGTGAAGTTGACCTTTTCCAGGTAATAGAGAAGCTAGAAATAGTGATGAGCAGAATCATCAGTGGTGGAAAAAGTACTCAAATGTTTCGGACACATCTCAACGTTTGCATCATAAGCTCTAGCCTTTGAACAAAACCATATGTATTACACATAAGTATCACCCACATGTTACTGACTATATTGCAATCCGTTCTTTATTTCCTGCATAATGTACTAATCCAACTGTGAAGTGTGTGGTTTGGAGCAAATGGCACTGCACATTGACTGCACACAATCATTGTCTTTGAATTGACTCGAATCTTATTAACTTGGTTAGGTGCTCTTAGACGACCAATAGGGACAGGCTGTAATTGTTTAAGCCCCGCCCCCTCTGTGTTCCTATTGGCAAGGCCTCAAACAGCCATAACTCCACTTCCCAGCATGCAAAACGCCCCAAACTTGGTTAGGTGCTCTTAGACGGCCAATAGGGGCGGGCTGTAATTGCTTAAGTCCCGCCCTATCTTTGTTCCTATTGGCGGGGCTTTAAATAGCTATAACTCCAGTTCCCAGTATGCTTAATGCTTCAAACTTAGTGGGTGGTCCCACAGACTTTTCTTTCATTAAAAAATGACCACTTCCGTTTTTTCTTTATTAATTCAATGGTGCAACCTGAAAGTGGATCGGTTCACTTCCAGTCTTACCAGGAAGTGGTCGTAGATCACTACCTCCTGCAACATAAGGTCGCACAGCTATGACAGTGGACTTGGGTGCTGCAAGTGCATTGCTGCTCTGCAGCAATGTTATAGCAATGTTTAACACTTCAAATGGCCATAGGTGACCATTGCTCTTTTCAGCGCAACATAGGACAAGGTTTGAAGGCCACGTAGAGGCCCTGAAAATCTAGTTCTTCAATCCAGAATCCAGAATCTTGAATCCAACTAAAAACATTTAAAGGTTAACTGAATCAATATCCCACCTGCCATGGCTGTATTGTCTGCAAACTGGCACAGCCGTGCCCAGGGAAAGGCCCTCTTCCTGGCACACACTGCAACATGTCATGGAGGGCATGGGCCAGAGCGTACACAGCCTTGTACACATTATACTCTGCCATGTAGTCCAACAGCGTAGTTTCTGCTAGGTCCTCTTGTCCAGTGCACACCCTTCCACCCGCATCCACCCACTGTGACGGAAGGGGTGCAAATTTACACTGAAATGTGTGCTCCCAAAACTACCTCACCTGAAGAAACAACAATGAAGACTTAAGCATAAATACAATAACAGATATCATTTAGAAATAACAGCTTAACTCATTCACTGCCAAGGACCACTTCTGACAACTTTTAGTTTTTTGGTTTGGGGGGGGGGGGGCCTGTGAATGATCTAAGCACCACTGAAGAAGAGTACACCCAGAAATCAAGTGATCACAACACAGCAAAAATAGTCAGCTTTCATGTTAAATAAATGTGACCCCACACGATAAACGATAAGTCTTAGGCATGTTTTCATGTCATATGAAAGCAGGGAATCATATCATATCAACCATAGCTACAAATTGACATATTGCTTGTGCAGTTTGACCCATCAGTTTTCGAGAGGTGGCTTATAGAATGATGCCTTGTAGAGATTCAGTGAACTGAGAAAACTGCATTCAAAGATTCACTTCTGTTATCTGTAAGATTTTAACACCTATGCATTGCATGCATTGCTGAAAGGTGGGAGTTTGAGGGGGCCAGGTAAACACCTCATATGTGGTGTCCCAGGGTGCATTGTTCTCAAATGGGGGGTGGGGGGCTTTGATAGCTTGGAGCTCAGCTCCCAGGGTATTTTAGTGAACACTTCACAGTTTTAAAAGCAATGGCAAAACTTTGCAAATCTACAAGCTATAGGCTAGTACCTAAATATTTTACCACTACTGGCTTACTGTACCTATTAAACATGAAAACAATATCCAAATGGGTCCATTTGGTTTCATTAATGTTGCTATAGTAACCTTGTTTATTCATTCATTTTTAAACAGGACAGTAATGTTACACTGTGCAGAAATCCAAAATAGCCGATCTACAAGCTCACAAGGCGTTGGAGAGCGACGTGTAGTGAGCTTGTAGATCTGCTATTTTCATGTCTTGTGTTTGTGTATGTCGGACTTTGGCGTTGATTGTGTGACTGGAAAAAGAGGGTTTGGTTAGCAATGCTAACCTCATACTTTACTACATGTTTATGCATTTATTTCATATTTCCATGTCGATTTAAAGGAGAATTTTGGACTAAAGTTTTGTTACCTTTTCTATGATGTTATGATATCTTAGGTTGAATGGTACAGTAGAAACATTTCATAACTCCACCCAGGTCCGCCACAGCTTAAAAGCCCTCTAAGCTGCCTCATTCACTAGAATGGGTAATCTCACTTACAGTTGAAGCGGATAGGCCTTAGGTTAGATCACATATTTGAATATCTTTTTTTTTTTTTTTTTGTGAGATCTGATGTTCATAGTGACAGAACACTATGCAACCAAAAAAGAAAAGAAAAAAAAAACAGAAGTCTCGCTAGACGAGATTGAAATCTCGAGATTGAAATCTGGTCTAGCGAGACTTATGTTTTTTTTTTTTTTTTTGGACAGTGTTCTGTCACTATGAACGTCAGATCTCTCACAAAAAAAAAAAAAAAGCTATTCAAATATGTGATCTAACCTAAGGCCTATCCGCGCACCTTTTTAAGCTGTGGCGGGCCAGGGGTGGAGTTATGAAAATATTCTACTGTACCATTCATCCTAAGATATCATAACATCATAGAAAAGGTAATAAAACTTTAGTCCAAAATTCTCCTTTAAGAAATACTTTGACTGAATGTATTTCTTTACTGAGTCCAGTATAGCAGTGGTTCTCCAAGTAGGTTCTGGGGACCCCCAGGGGTCCTTGAGGGGGTTCCAGGGGGTCCCCGGTCAAATGGTTTATAGTTAGGAAGTATAGGAACCAAATGGACCCTTATGGGTCTGTAACTCTGAGAGTGTACACATGGAACCAAGTGAGCCTGTAGATTAACACTGATACAGTGTAGATTTGGGGGTCCCCAGAGATCAAAATGGTATCAAATGGGGGGGGGGGGGGGTCCATAGCCTGATGCATATCATATGAAACTGGGGGTCCTTGAAATTGGGCTATTCAAAAATAGCAGATCTACAAGCTCACAGCGCTACGAGCTTGTAGATCTGCTATTTTTGAAAAATTGTGAAAATGTGTGCAAATCTTTAAACATATATATTTTTAAAGCAAACATTTTTAACTCAAATCTTTGCTTCTGGGGGGTCCCTGGAACAACATATTTTGAGATGGAGGTCGGCGGCCAAATACATATAATTTCGGGGGTCCTTGAACATACACATCCAAACAAACTTTTTTTTTCAGAAAACTGTTGGGATTTAGAAGACATTTGTAGATTCGGCTTCAGGCCTTAATGGGCCTTAACTTGTCAGACGGTCCCTAGAATAATAATGTTTATTGTCCCCAAGGGGAAAATTGTCTTCACAAGGTCTGTTCACAACAAAAACAACATAACAACATGACAACAAAAACAACATATCACAAGACAAAGACATGAGGTCCCCACTGTACACGGAAAACCCTCCTATGGACGGGGCAGTTGGTTTAATGCCACGATGGCTGAGGGGACAAAACTCCTGCTAAAACAAACCTTTTTCCACTTTAAGGTTCTGTATCTCCGACCAGATGGCATGAGGTCAAAGTAACGATACAGGGGATGATCAGTGTCATTTGTTATTGAAAGTGCTAAGCGTGTGATGGCCTTATTGTTCATATCAGCAAGTGTGGGTATGGGAAGTCCGATGATTTTGGAGGCAATCCGGGTGATACTGTAAAGTTTGTTCCTGTTGGGCATGGACAGTATGGTGAAAAAACATGCGGAACAATACAGTAAAACGGGTTGAATGATGCTTTTGTACAGTAATAGCAGAAGATGAGGGGCAGCAGATAATGATCTTAACTTGCGGATCACATAAAGCCTTTGCTGAAAACGTTTATGGATAGATGTAATGTGTTGATCAAATCTGAGTCTGTTGTCCAGTGTGAGTCCAAGATATGTGAAGCTGTCAACCTGTTCAACTGTTTTACCATGAATGAGGAGTGGGTTGAGTCCTGTTTGAGTTGTGTTAATGACCAGTTCTTTTGTTTTGTCCACATTCAACTCTAAGTAGTTGTCTGTGCACCACTGTGTGAAATGGGAGATGGTGTTATGGAAGTCCGTGATAGAGTTATTGTCATTGAGCAGTCCAAGAATGGCAGTGTCATCAGAGTATTTAAAGTATGTAATGTTGGTGGGTGAGGGGCTGAAACAATCATTTGTGTATAGTGTGTAGAGGAAGGGGCTGAGAACACAGCCCTGAGGGGCACCTGTGTTTGTAATGACAGTTGATGAAAATGATGAGCCTACTTTAACTGTTTGTGGTCTATTACCAAAAAAATTGTGAATCCAGTGGATGAGGAGTGGGGGGATGCTGAGGTGATGCAGTTTCTTGATCATGTGATGGCGTTGAATTGTGTTAAAGGCAGAACTAAAGTCAACGAAGAGAATAGAGGCAAAATTGTCCTTTGATGAATCCAGGTGTTGGAGAAGGGGATGAAGGAGGCATGCCACAGCATCCTCTGTCCCCCTCTTGGCCCTGTAGGCAAACTGATACTGGTCCAGTTGTGACCTGACAGCTGGCAGGATGATGTTCAGTATCAGTCTTTCCATAAGTTTCATCATTATTGATGTTAGTGCAACCGGTCTATAGTGGTTAGGTTCTGAGGGGCGGGGTTTCTTGGGTACCGGTATGATGGTGGATGTTTTCCAGAGGGTGGGTACAGACACTGTCCTGTAGGATTCCCAGAAGATGGAGTGAAGGATGGGGGAGAGCTCCATGGCACAGAGCTTGAGCACCTTCGCCGAGATGCCATCCGGCCCTGGTGCCTTGGCAGGCTTACACCTGGCCAGCAGCTGTCGTACATCCTGAGGGCGGCCCAATCCTGGCGTTGAAATGCCTTCTGCTTTTCTCTGAGACTATGTTTAATATAAGGAGTAATCCATGGTTTGGAGTTTGGGTATTTTTTTATTGTCTTTGTGGGTATAGTGGTGGTGATACAGAACTTGATGTAGTCGGTGATCACGGAAACCTTCTCATCCAAGTCGCCTTGGAAGACGTCCCAGTCCGTGCATGCCAGAGAGCCCTGCAGCTGTGCTATTGCGTCCTCCGACCACTGGGGGGCGCAGTGGGTCTGCGGTTTGGATCGCTTCAGCTCCGGCTTGTAGTGCGGAAGCAGAAAGACAATGTTGTGGTCTGAGCGTCCGAGTGGAGAGTGCGCTCTCGCACTAAAAGCATCATCAATATTTCCATAACATAGATCCAAGGTACGTTCTTTCCTCGTGGGAACGTCCACATATTGATGGAAAGAGGGCAAAACCCCCTCGAGTCTACAGCTGTTATAATCTCCCATAAAGAACACCGGGGCTTCAGGGTACCTAGCCATCAGAGAGTTAGCTGCCTCGGCTACCTGCTCTGCTGCTATCCTACAGTTGGCTTTGGGATGGATGTAAACACACCCGATGACCACAGTTGGGAATTCTCTTGGGAGATAGAAAGGGCGAAGTGACAGGGTTAGCATCTCCATGTTAGGTGTACAGACCGTGTTGTGGATCTTGATGTTGTTACAGGGGACAGGTCCCCACTTAGAAACACCCCCACTTAGAAACCCCCCCACTTAGAAACATCCCCACTTAGAAACACGGACCCCCCCATCATGCTATTTTATTATTAATATATATATATATATATATATATATATATATATATATATATATATATATATATATATATATATATATATATATATACTTATTATTATCGTTATCATTGTTATTATTATGTCATGCTATTATATTATTAATATATATTATTATTTGTGGGATCGCTTTAGCGATCACACTAAAGTTATCTTCACTATTTATTATTATTATTATTATTATTATTATTATTATTATTATTGCTGTTATATATTTCGCTAACTTCTTCTCTTTAACTTTTAAATTAGTGAAATGACGTTTGCATTGAAAACTAGAAAGTACTGTTCCTGAAGAAACAGTGTGGGATCGCTAAGAATGTTGCAGGTATTGAGTATTGATAGTGTTAGTAGTGTTATAAAAGTGTTTGAAAAGTTTGAAAGGTTTGAAGGGTTTGAAGGGTTTGAAGGGTTTGAAAAGTTTGAAAGGTTTGAAAGGTTCTAAAGGTTTGAAAGGTTCTAAAGGTTTGAAAGGTTTGAAAGGTTCTAAAGGTTCTAAAGGTTTGAAAGGTTCTAAAGGTTCTAAAGGTTCTAAAGGTTTGAAAGGTTCTAAAGGTTCTAAGAGTTCTAAAGGTTTGAAAGGTTTGAAAGGTTCTAAAGGTTTGAAAGGTTTGAAAGGTTTGAAAAGTTCTAAAGGTTCTAAAGGTTTGAAAGGTTTGAAAGGTTTGAAAGGTTCTAAAGGTTCTAAAAGTTCTAAAGGTTTGAATTTGGAAAGAAAAAAAAATCTGAAAAAAAAAAGTTAGGAAAAAAAAAAATTGGAAAAAAAAAATTTTTGGAAAAAAAAAAATTTTGGAAAAAATTTTTTTGGAAAAAAAGATTTTTTGGAAAAAAAAAAATCTGAAAAAAAAAAGTTCGGAAAAAAACGAACGTTATAGAGTTGGAACGGAGTTTCTAGCTAAAAGTATGAATTTCCCCATTGAAATGAATGGGCTTTTTTTAGAAGTAAAAAGTGCAATATCTCTAAAAGTACAAATTATTTCAAAAAGTTGAATGTAAGCCGACATGTCCTGAGTAGGCCGAACGTTGAAGAGTTGGAACGGAGTTTGTAGCTAAAAGTATGAAGGACTAGTTAGGTGCCAAAAAACGGGCGGAATAAATATATAATAATAATAAATATGCACAATAACATTAGTGTGATCGCTTTAGCGATCCCACAACAAATGTATCTATTTTTGGTTCGTGCGCATGTGCGTGCTTGTAATAGTGTGTGTGTGTGTGTGTGTGTGTGTGTGTGTGTGTGTGTGTGTGTGTGTGGGGAAGGGGGGCGGGGCTTGTGTCGTGTTCGTGTCGTGTTTGTGTGTGCACGTCATAGAGTTGTTTGGGTGCGTGCGCATGTGCGTGCGTGTAACAGCGTGTGTGTGTGGGCGGGGGGGGGGGCTGTGCTTGCGTACACGCGAGAGGGCATTCCCGGGGATGCCCTCTCGCATGTACGCATGTCTGCTTGTCAGACCAATCACAGCCCTTGCTGTGTTGTCCCGCCCCTTAACTACGCCGCTCTTGCAGTGATCGGCTCACTTCTCAAGGTTTACAGCGGATACTAGGTCTCTCCGGTCGATGATAGATTACTATTGGAAACTCATCTACTTGATTTCGGTTCATATATCACTGATCTACTTTCATTTCGTCGTCTTTTGTATGAGGTGAGTAATATTACTTGATATATACTTTTTACCCGCCTTTATTACTTTATTTTTATTTTTTCCCGCTTTTTTTGGACTACATGAACGTTCAGATTTCAAACACAGTGTTTTACCCCATGGCCACGGATGTTATAATTATGTACGGGCCCTCAGAAATAGCCGTATCTTCCGTATTGTTCAATAAAAACGCATCTTAATCCGATCGGTGGCCATTTGCTCATAGTGGGCACACTCTATCAGAGTGCAGTACACCTACCAACCGATGGGTAATGCAGTTGGAAGCATAAGGCGGACATGCTGAGATGGCCACCGATCGGATTAAAATTCTTTTTATTGAACAATACTGAAGATACAGTTACTTCTGAGGGCTCGAACAGAATTGTCACATCCGTGGCCGTGAGGTGAGAACTTTATATTTGAAATGTGAACGTTTATGTACATGTACGGGCCTTAAGTGAATTAAGTGCAAACGCCAGGTTCGGTTTGTTTCAGGCCCCAGGACTCTGTTGGTTTGTTTTCATAAACGTATGTCACAATCGACCTGTCCATAACAATTCATTATACAACGCAGAATGCAGCTTTTAATCAACATTGCATTTGTTATATCTTGTCTGTTAAAATTGAGCTTGTAGATCTGCTAAAACTAACTTTAAGCAGCGACGATTGCTCTGAAACTGGGTTAAAAACGAGACTAGTCAGCTAGGCTAACCAGTGCTAACGGCTATAAACGTATGCCTACAACTTCCGCATGGCAGTGACGTAAATTATTACGTTATCAACAGTATTGCTATCATGTTTATGTATTTACCAGGGACACAGTGCACATTAATCAACATGTTGGTTTTCACATCCGTGTAATGAACCAGAGTTAGCCAGAAGCTAGCTTTCATCTGTAGTCCCTGAGCAGGCTGTTAAAAGTGCTGATATAACTATCCATACAAAAACGGTTGTATTAATACCATACAACAGTGGTTTTCAACCTTTTTTTGCGTCAAGGACCCCCAAATTGACACACATTAGCCCAGGGACCCCCATTTGAAAAGTTATGCCAGTGACCCCAATAAGAGACGATTTTTACGGCTCTAGCAGGGATTCTCAAACATTTCAATTTCAAGGACCCCCAGTTTAACATGCATTAGGCTACAGACCCACATTTAATGGCATTTCTATCTCTGGGACGCCAACTTTTATTATAAAATCAATGTTAATTTAACTCTGACAAATGGAACCAAATGGACCCTAACGGGTCCATTTGGTTCCATTTGTACACTCTCAGAGTTACAGACCCAAAAGGGTCCATTTGGTTCCTATCTATCATTTAGCTGGGGACCCCCTGGAACTCCCTCAAGGACCAACCACTGCCATACAAGACCAGTAGACATAGTACAGGAGACAGAACAATTATATCTTATATGTTGGTGGACTTTACTGAGACAATGGCAAACAACGTGGCTTTGACTCAGTATAGAGTAACATGAGTTTAACTCTAGAAGGAGATGCTGTTGTAATTTGACTGTTTTACTAGCAGTAAATAGACATTCATTTGACGCACTGTTTGGTTCAACAAGTGTTTATCTGCACCGAGCAGCATTGTACTGGGTTGACTAATGTTAGAGGACGCCGCGTCTTTCTCTTGTTTCTCAAGTCTTTCGCTTGTTTCTCTCGCTATACCTGGCAACTGCCATGTCCGCTTATTGTAAGCGGATGGTCGCGCTTCTTTTGGGGCTTGTTTTGGGGTTGAAAAGGACCGACTAGACGGTACACGGTCGGGCGTGCCGTGTCGGTCGCGCATGTGCGCCACTCTCAATTGTATATTAGGATCATCATATTTATGATTATGTGCCCACATTTGCCTCTAAATTGTGGAGAAACTGTCGATGCGGAACCAAACTGTCAATCAATTGTTTCCGCCCAGACACGTTTCACTGTCGCACATCACACCGCGACGCGTTGTGAGCTTGTAGATCGGCTATTTTCAAATAGACTATGTATAAAATAAGGCTAAAGTGGTTAAGGTATGTTTTATAATGTAATACTTTATATCTTAAAAGTAACTAGGAACTAAAGTTTTCAAATAATTGTAGTGGAGTAAAAGTACAATATTTGCCTCTGAGATGTAGTGGAGTAGAAGTAAAAGTATTGTAAATTGTAAATTGACATGCATTAGGGCTACAGACCCCCATTTAATGGCATTTCTATCACTTGGACCGCAATATATATTGTAAAATCTATGTCAATTTAACTCTGAGAGTGTACAAATGGAACCAAATGGACCCGTTAGGGTCCATTTGGTTCCATTTGTACACTCTCAGAGTTACAGACCCATAAGGGTCCATTTGGTGCCTAAGCTATCATTTAGCTGGGGACCCCCTGGAACTCCCTCAAGGACCCCTGGGGGTCCCCGGACCCCACTTTGAGAACCAATGCGTTAGAGCAGTGGTTCCCAAACCTTTTAGCTCGAGACCCCAAAATCTTATGTCTCCCCGTGACCCAAACTAGTGAAAATAGCCGATCTACAAGCTCACAAGATGCGACATGTTGCGAGCTTGTAGATCTGCTATTTTCACAAATTCTTAAAAGTACTTTTCCCCCTCTAATTAATGGATTTTTAAATGTATTTGTATGCTTTCGAAAAAACGTTTTTTGTTGGGAATGTTTTGATAATCTTTTGAAATAATAAAAAAAAATGAGGAAGTTAGGAAACACAAAATAAACATATTTACTCGCGTGACCCATACAAATTGGTCCACGACCCACATATGGGTCCCGACACACTGTTTGGGAAACGGTGGGTTAGAGTATCTCTTTCTCAAGTGGTATGGTAACGGCCGTCTCTCTTTTGTCATGAGGCGGATCGCTGCTTGGAACAAGATAACAATAAAATCAACAGCATTGCTCATTGCTACATTGCTACATCAGCTGTGGCCGCAGCACAGCCCCAGCCCACAGTGGCAGAATCCTACTCAGTCCTAATCAGACAGGTACGTTCAACTCGCCACTGGCACTGACTGGACTCGTCATGGTGAAGAAAGGCCAGTGGTGCTCAAACTTTTTTGAATTTCAATGACCCCTCATAACTCTGAGAGTGTACAAATGGAACCAAATGGACCCGTACGGGTCCATTTGGTTCCATTTGTACACTCTCAAAAGTTCCAGACCTGTACGTGTCCATTTGGAACCACCTCAAGGAACCCTGAGGGTCCCTGGACCCCACCACTGCATTAGGGTCCATTTGCTTCCATTTGTACAAAAAAAGGTCAATCTATCAGTGTGGTTCTCACAACACTTGTATACTCGGCTACTTTTGAAAATGTTTAACAATGACCCGACCACAACAAACATTTATTTCTTAAAACATCAAAGAGTCACGGCACACTCATGGCTGCTGATGCCAAACCAGTTTATTAAGGACAAGAGAACAACAAAAACATGTGTTGTTTATATCCCACATGGTTTTTGGATAATGGATATGTTTTGTGTTTTGTGCAACCTTTAAAAAAAAAGTCATCGTTTTGTACTATTCTCTATGTCCCCACATAGCCCCCAAACCAGCGTACACGCAATGTATGACGCCGTACACCCAGACCCAGCAGACGCGCCAGGTGACTGCCATCAAACCGGCCACGCCCAGCCAGGCCACCTCCACCTTCTCCATCTACCCGGTGTCGTCCACCGTGCAGCCCGTACCCTCTGCTAGAGCGTCGGTAGTGCCGTCGTACTCCCAGAGCCCGACCTACAGCACCAACGCTGTCACATATTCTGGTAAGGAAATGCCCGGCCGTCACCCACACATACAAGTTACCCACACGCTAAACCCAAACGTAGTCGAGCAATATAGTAGAATGTGAGCTGCAGAAACATGTCATTTTAGATTTTAGCTGTATAGCAAAACACGTTTTAAGAACACTTAAAAGATCTCTCAATAAATGTTCAAAAATAGCAGATGTACAATCTCACAGTCATCACTTCGTGCCGCGCTGCGAGCTTGTACATCTGCTATTTTCGAATAATTTTGAATGGATGCAACGTGTTCATTACTTTGCAACGTTCCCCATACATAGGCTGTCGCTCGTATTCGCTTGCGCAAAATTCACTTCAGTCGAACATAATTATTCAACGTACGCGAGTTGTGTCGCATCGGGCGTAGATGCAGAATCTTGTCACTCAAAACACAGTTTAGCTAGACTGCACATTTTAGAATGGAGGAGGAAGCCAAAAGTTCCCAGAGTTAAACACTTACGCATTTGATTTCTTTCTGAAATGCTGTGGCTTGTAGACTTAGAATACGCTCTATGCAGTATGCACAGCAGCCATATTATCACTTCTGTCATAGGTGTTACCAATGATACTAATGAAGGCTCTGTTCCATTTAGTGTAGCACAGTGGTTTCCCACGACCCCCATAACTCTGAGAGTGTACAAATTTACATACATTTGTACACTCTCAGAGTTACACACATGCAAGGGGCCATTTGGAAGCCCATGAGGGTCCCTGGACCCCAACTGTAAACCCACAGAGTGTTTCTAGTGAGCCAACATGCACAATATCAGCACCCTGACTCTGTTTGACCAGAATGGAACAGAGCCTTCATTAGTATCATTGGTAACACCTGTGAATGTCTTCATAATATGGCTGCTGTGAATAGAGCCTATTGGTATCTTTAAAAATATGTATTTTATTGAAATGCATTTCTTCATCACTGCCCCTATTCCTGCTCCATAGGTACGTCTTACACGGGCTACGAGGCTGCCGTGTACTCTGCTGCCTCCACATATTACCAGCAGCAACAGCAGCAGCAACAGAAGCAGGCGGTGGCCGCGGTAGCCGCTACAGCAGTGTGGACGGGCAGCACCTGGCAGCGGTGGCAGCGGTGGCCTAGTGGTTAGAGGGGCGGCCTTGATACCGGAAGGTCCCTAGTTCGATTCCCCAATTCATCACATCAATCATGAATCACCGCTGAATAGCCCTTGAGCAAGGCTTCCATGCAGGGTCCGGCTGGAAACAAGCTTCGTGCTTAGTCCGACACCCTGGGTAAACAACAAACTTTGCTTTACCTTCACCAAGAAGCCGCCCTTCCAGAGCAAGCAGCTCAGGCCTAAGCAGCCGCCCAAACCCCCTCAGATCCACTACTGTGACGTGTGTAAGATCAGCTGTGCAGGCCCGCAGGTGAGCACGCTCACACTTGTCTCTGTAGTCCTTGGTCTCTGAAGCCTAAAGACTGGTGGGGATCACTTTGAACCTCGCCTCCCTATTTTGGGCATGTTGTTATAGACCAAAAACAAACCTGAAATACAAGCTTGTTTGAGTACCTTGAAAAGCTGTATATCAATTCTACATTTACACTGATCAAATTAGTTTAACAAACTTTGCAGGTTTGTCCGACTTAATACATGATTAGATTTTATGCTGAAACGCCATGCTTGGCTTGCATTATACGTCCTACATTTGAAGCAAATGGTGTCTCAAATGAAGGAATAGTAACCCCCCTTCCTCTCCAACCAGACATACAAGGAGCACCTGGAGGACCAGAAGCACAAGAAGAAGGAAGCGGCTCTCAAGGTGTCTCAGAGCAGCAGCAGTAGCAGCAGCAGCAGTGGAGGAACCAGCAGCTCTGCCCACGGCGTCCAGAACCAGCTCCGCTGTGAGCTGTGTGACGTCTCCTGCACCGGAGCCGACGCTTACGCCGCTCATATCTGTGGGGCCAAGCATCAGAAGGTAATGTATTTATTTTATGCTACCATGTATTACCATCATGTGTCACTTGCTCGCATAGATCAGTTCTTTTTGACCAGCGACACCATTTTACCTATGGATTAGGTTTAACCACGTGAGCACTAATTTGCACTTTGGGATACAAGCTCACAGCTTGTCTTATGAAGTTTTATACATTGACTATTTTTCAAAATTTGAGAACTTTGATAAACATATTTTTTAAGTCTTTAAACCTTTGCCTATAATGGCATGCCCAAAATGGGTAAGCCAGGATTAATGTGGTTAACTACATTAAACAATCTTTCAACGTGTCGCACTGTGAGATTGTAGATATTTGTAAAGGGGTAAAAAAGGAGGGGGCCCATTATAGACCCCTGACTGACACCGATAAACACATTATTTAGGAACATAATGGATTGTAAACGGTCACAAAAGATATTAACCCTCATTCAATATACACACGCCCACATACAGGCAGGCTTACTGGACGTTGTGTACTTGTCTCTATACTGTGTATATTTGGCACAGATGTATGCATATATGACCACTACGCAAGTTCTATGCTTGGTTCAGGTGTTTGGAAGGACAAAAAAAACAGAACATATTTGCATATCTGGTTTAATAAAGACATAAGCCAATCCTTTTACAGCTTCATAAGTCATAAGGGGAACTTTAGCTTTGACGTGTTTTGGCAATTAAAGCAAAGATGTCAACATGTGTGTTCCCAAATATGAGATTTATGATATGAGAGCATTGGCCGTACTGACGCACGCTGGAATGATTACCAACGTTTGTCTGTGACTGTGTTGTGGTATTAAATCATGCTGCAGTGTTTTTAGATCTTACCACAATACTGATATTCAGCATGATGTACAATTTATTTTTTTAAATTTCAATTGAAAAGAAAAGGGGCAATCCTTCTTGAAGGTAAAGCCTTTATTGAATAGCTATAATTTCATTTTAGAAAAAAAAACATGTGTCCACCTACAGAACTCGGCCTTTATGAATTGAATACGCAGGACCACAATGGAAACAAGCCCTCAGGGATTTTTGTGTTATCCTTTTAGCATCATTGTGTAGGCCTTACTGTGCCTCTGTACTTTTTGCAAACTGCTGATAAAGAATTCAATCAATCAATGCCACACAGCAATTTGCATGATGCTCAAGCAATGGCTGAACATGGCTTTGCTATCATGCTGCCTAGGATGGCAAATAAACAGTGATATGTTGGATGGATGGATGGATAGGCTTTTAGTTTAGTGGTGTTAGTTAACAAAATTCAGTGTCGTAAACATACATGTCGTTACAATACACAATGTCATTTAGAACATTGGTTCTCAAAGTGGGGTCCGGGGACCCCCAGGGGTCCTTGAGGGAGTTCCAGGGGGTCCCCAGCTAAATGATAGATTAGGCACCAAATGGACCCTTTTGGGTCTGTAACTCTGAGAGAATCTATGTCAATTTAACTCTCAGAGTTAAATTGACATAGATTTTACAATATAAATTGCGGTCCAAGTGATAGAAATGCCATTAAATGGGGGTCCGTAGCCCTAATGCATGTCAAACTGGGGGTCCTTCAAATTAAAATGGTTGAGAATCACTGCTAGAGCCGTAAAAAATCTTCTCTTATGGGGGTCCCTGGCATATCTTTTGAAATGGGGGTCCGCGGGCTAATAAATGTCAATTTGGGGGTCCTTGGCATGAAAAAGTTTGAGAACCACTGATTTAGAAAAGGGTTTGAACAGCTGCTTTTTACAACAAACCCTCAAACGTGTTGCTCTGCTTCGTTCCCCAGGTGGTGAAGCTTCACACCAAGCTGGGGAAACCCATCCCTTCCACGGAGCCCAGCGTGGTCACCCAGACCTCCTCCTCCACCACGGCCGCCCCCAGTAAGACCCCCTCCTCTGGCCTGGGCAGCTCCAGCACCACCTCTTCGTCCCTGTCCATGGGCACCTCCTCCAATGCTTCTGCCTCCAACCCACAACTCCTCCTACCTGAAGCCGGTCAACATAGTGAGCGGTGGCGGGGGGGGCGCTCGGCAACAGTCTGTCGTCTGCCAACTCCACCCCGCCCCCGTCAAGAAGGCCTCCGCCCCCAAGATCAACTCTGTCGGTCAGTAGGTCCCCTTTGAATTTTGACGTCTCCTGGCGGTATTTGACAATGACTTCATTCTTCACCTTGTTGCCATTATGCTCTGTTCTGTGTTTTTGCTGTATTCCTGTTTGATTAGTATAGCTCTTTATTTAACCAGTTCAACCACATGAATCCTAGCGTCCCTATTCGGGGCTTGTCGTAATAGGCAAACATTCAGTGAAAACAAAAATCGTCTCACTACACGTCACGAGGCGTTGTATGAGCTTGTAGATCGGCAGAGATTGATGAGTGATAGAAAAGGACGGGGCCAATTACAGACCCCTTGCACACCCATCTAAGTATATAGGGTTTAAGTCATTGAACCCCTATGTACTTATCACACAATGAATAAAGAAAACGACTTCCATTTTCACTTTAAAGATTATAAAACTTTTTTTTTTTTTTTTACAATTTGCACCTATAATGACGTGCCCAAAATAGGGACACCAGGTTGAAAGTGGTTCAAACACTCATCACTAATAAAGAGTGAAGCTGGTTTCACAGAGCGTGCTTTGCACTCAAAGGCTGCATGCTAATGTCTGGATAAGTCTCTGCCAACTTGTGTAGTGATGGACGGCGACCAGGCGTGCGTTTCCAAACCTAACATTTCTTGAAGTTCTGTGTCTTGTAGAATAACAAGTGTATAACCTAGTTTAACCATGCAGTCAAATGGCCATTAGTTCACTCCTGGCCCTTGCAAATGGAAACGGTCATTGTTTTCCTTTTTTTTTTAAATTATTGTGATTTATTGCATTTGTATGCTGTCCATTAGTCAAAGCATCTGTGGACTAGTGACTCCTCAGTAAAATGTAAAATGGAATGTCACAGTTTTAAGTAAACCAATACTAAGAATCTTTGAATGGGATTGTGTGTTAATAGTGATGTTTTGTTTGTTTTTGCATGATCAACATTTTTATTTGCAAATTATTATCGGTTAATCAATTCATTTTTTGTGTGTATTTACGATTAGAGGTTGGGTGTTCACTAATGTCTATGGTAAGTTTACGGTAACTTTTGATTGAAAATTAAGGCCCTGCTACAAATAATAACTTCTCTAGCTGTGGTCTTTTGGAGCAGTACGGATGAAGTCATTAGTAGACACAATTTCGGGTTTTATCGTATTTATTGGCTGTTCACTTCATCCAATGCCATCTGCAAACTCACAACACCTTGCATCGCCTATTTTCGCCACTAAATAGGCAATTTATGAAATATTGGAAGAGGGTTTGTGCCCAATAGCAATGGTCTGAGACTAAAGAACCCTACCTCCCCCTTCGCCCCTTGCAGGAGGAAACAAACTGCAGACCACGGCGAAAGCGGATGAGATGAAGGCGGCGGAGATATCCAAGCCAACGCCACCCTCCATGGCTGCCCCAGAGACCAAGAATGATATCTCTGATTGGCTGTCTGCGGCGGCGCTAGCTGCACTGCAGAACGACGTGCAGCCTGTTGGACACGACTACGTTGAAGAGGTATTCTGACAGTTCACTTGGGTGTTGCTTGCCAAAAATAACTGATCTACATGCTAACACGTCGCATCACGACACATTGTCAGCTTGTAGATCAGTTATTTTTGTGAGTATAAATTATATTGTTAAATTGTCCTTTTTTTTAGTAAGGCAAAAAAGTGTGCACAACTGCAGCAGCCCAAATAGGGAGACAGCTGTTTTTTGTTTAACAAACCCCACTGGCCATGAACCAGAGGGGAAGGCCAGTGCTGTGGATGTGGGGATGTAATCGTTCTATATTGCACTCCATCAAACACAAGTATAAAAGAGTTAAAATGAAGACTGGCTCTGAGTCTGCCGTACAATTGTATTTTTACGGCGTTGCTCGGCCATACCCTACCTGTCTATGAGAGGGTCTGTGTGTCACAAACATAGACTGTAAAAAAGAATGGACAAAGCCACTCCCCTGCTTTCTACAGAACGAAAATGAAGCCGATAGTTCAGGAACATGCATTCCTCCATCGTTAATATATACAGTTGGCCACGCCGGAACTCAAACGCTATTGGTTGAGACCAGACACGTGACCAGCGAACTGGAAAACACCCCCAAAAATGCTATTGGTTGGGTAGCTTGTCAATCAAGAGCGGGGGCGGGGAATGAATGCTATTGGTTGTGTAGGTTGTCAATCAAATCATCCCGCCCCTCCTGGAGCATAGCCTACTTTATCGTCAATTTTAGAATAAATGGGACCATAATTTAGCAAAACGCATATCATGATTGAAAGGAGACTTTAAACTAGCGACTGGAAGCATATAGAATTTATGACAATTTTTATTACGGTAAGAAAATCTAGTCTGAAGTTTGTCAAAAACCCATTCACTTGCGCTAAAATAAATTCTTTCTGACACTTCAGGTCGGCGCAGGGTAAAACAGCGCCACTCTGGCCATTCATAAGCTTCCGTGTTGGCCTCATCGTAAATATCCAAGCCTTGCCCCTTGGTCACAAACCACAGGACCGATCAGTGCTAAACTTTGCATACACGCTACACAGAATTAACTCCACATTGGAGCCATGCTGTTGGATCCTATAAGAGTTCAAGTTAAAAACCACTGCTATAGAGGGAATTGAACATTTTGTGTTACCCATCTCCTTAGGTCCGCAACGATGAAGGCAAAGTCATCCGCTTCCACTGCAAGCTGTGTGAATGCAGTTTCAACCATCCCAACGCGAAGGAGATGCATCTGAAGGGAAGGAGGCATCGACTGCAGTACAAGGTTGGTACATTTTCATAGGTGCAGGCACAAGTGTTATTATTCCTAATGTAAACCACTCACAAAATGTAAGGAAACTTGAATTTGGGCCATTATATCTCCCCTTTACTAATACCAATCAGTAAAGTGTTATATATCATTTTTATCGGTGATTAGTCACCTTTACAACGAGGTACAGCTTGTAAGCATCGGGCATTCATGGATTGAGTAACACAGGCAAACGTGTGGGTAGCGCCGAGCAAAAATGTGCCAAAATGGCCTGTTAGACTTTTCTGGTGGAATTCACTCTCGTTTTGTCACTGTTCAGTTGGTATTCACCTTTGTTGCTTGGAGCATTTAAGATTGCACTCTCCCACAGTACTAAGGACAAAATGATAAGAAAAAGAAACATGTTGGCCATACACTTCACAAATTTTACACTCAGTTTCAGGGTCCTCAGTAGCGTGTGGAAGATCAATATGCAGCCACAACCGCTTCGCACCTCCTCCTCATGCTGGTCACCAACCTGGCCACTTTCTGCTGTGGGATGGCATCCCATTCCTCAATGAGGATATGTTGCAAGTCAGCCAATGTGGTTCTGTTGGTCACGCTAAGACGTACAGCACGCCCAAGTTGATCCCACAAATGTTCAATTGGGTTGAGGTCTGGACTCACGGCAGGCCATTCCATCCTCTCCACTCCCAAATTCTGGAGGTACTCTCCGATGATCCTGGCTCTGTCGGGCCGAGCGTTGTCATCCTGGAGGATGGCATTAGGTCCCATATTCTGAAGGTATGGGACCGCCACTGGCTCCAGCATGAGGAGGAGGTGCGAAGCTGTTGTGGCTGCATATGGATCTTCCACACGCTACTGAGGACCCTGAAACTGAGCGTAAAATTAGTGAAGTGTATGGCCAACATTCTTATCATTTTGTCCTTAGTACTGTGGGAGAGTGCAATCTTAAATGCTCCAAGCAACAAAGGTGAATACCAACTGAACAGTGACAAAACGAGAGTGAATTCCACCAGAAAAGTCTAACAGGCCATTTTGGCACATTTTTGCTCGGCGCTACCCACACGTTTGCCTGTGTTGCCCAATCCATGAATGCCCGATGCTTACAAGCTGTACCTCGTTGAAAAGGTGACTAATCACTGATAAAAATGACATATAACACTTTACTGATTGGTATTAGTAAAGGGGAGATATAATGGCCCAAATTCAAGTTTCCTTACATTTTGTGAGCAGTTTATTATCTTTGGCTGATGTCGCTTGCTGATAAGAACTGATCTTCAAGTCATTTCATTTTAGCTGGGACAACGTTATTTTTAGCAAGACATGTTTTTAGACCGAAGCGAGTAATCTACACGACCCAGGACACTAGACTGAACTATTTTGAATGGTTAAACAATAAGTCATAAGTTGATCATGCCGTCATCTGTCCTGACATTTCCTCTTCACCTGGTCTTTTAGAAAAAGGTGAACCCTGACCTTCAGGTGGAGGTGAAGCCTAGCATCCGTGCCCGTAAGATTCAGGAGGAGAAGATGAGGAAGCAGATGCAGAAAGAAGAGTTCTGGAGGAGGAGAGAGGAAGAGGAGCGCTGGAGAATGGAAATGAGGTACGATGAGGTCTTTGATGACCAGCTGATGTTTTTTTGTTTTTTTAACTTGCGTCTCCATTCTGGGGAAAACATCTGCCGAAAATAGTGCAGATGTATTTTCCACGGAGATTTGATGTAGAGGGGAAAACGGGAGGGAACCAAGTATAGACCGCTGGGTGATCCCAGTCGACTAAGTATATAGGGTTTAAGTGGTTCTTCAGTGGACATTCTCCAGGTCTAATCTGCTGAACTCCCAGGTCACTGTTTTTTTTTTCTTCTCCAAACTGCTGAAACTTTCCAGGAAGAAGAGCACCACTGGGATGACAGACGCCGTATGCCCGACGGAGGCTATCCTCAAGGGGCCCCCTGGGCCGCCCGGTCTCTTGGGGGTCCGGCCTGGCATGCCCATCCCTCAGCCTCAGGGACCTGTGGTAGGTCCTGGGTCCTCTGAATGTTTGGGCGGTGTAGCCGTCCCTATATGTGAGGTTGGGACATTGACATTTGCTGAACTGTGATTGGCCACCAATTGTACCCCCCAAACCCTGCACTGTGATTGGCCACCCATTGTACACCCCTTCCACCCACAATGGGTGGCCCCTGGACATCCCCGCTGACTCTTTTCAGCACTGTGATTGGCTAGCGAGACACATGATGAAATTAATAACCTATAAATAGGACTATGCACTTAGAACAACTTTTTTTTTAAAGTGAGCTTCCATCACTGTGATGACCACTGTGATGACCACACACCGCCCACTTCACACTGGGTGTGATTTTTGGGGCGGTGTAACATTGAACCCCCTATAGGTGAGTTTTGGACACTGACCAATCCTGCACCGTGATTGGCCAATAGTCTACAACGCAGTCTACACCCCTAACCCTTCCATTGTTAATGCAAATCGATACTTTTGCAAAGTCAGCCAATCACATTACAGCTAGTGTCATCACCACTAGCTGTAATGTGATTGGCTGACTTTGCAAATTCAGGACTGTGATTGGGTAGCGAAACACATGACACATGTGCAGCCCTATGAATAGCAGTATGGACTTAAAAAAAAGTCATTTATCCTTTTTTTTAAGTGAGTCATGTTGTGATGACCACACACCGCCCACTTCACACTGGGTGTGATTTTTAGCGGCGCTAGCCGCTCTATACCTTTAGGTATAGAGCGGATATTAGCCCTCTATACCTGGCTTTTGCGTCAACGTTCTGATTGGTCAGGCTCGCCAAGGTTCTGATTGGTCAGGTCCGTCAACGTTCTGATTGGTCAGGCTCGCCAAGGTTCTGATTGGTCAGGTCCGTCAACGTTCTGATTGGTCAGGCTCGCCAAGGTTCTGATTGGTCAGGTCCGTCAACGTTCTGATTGGTCAGGCTCGCCAAGGTTCTGATTGGTCAGGTCCGTCAACGTTCTGATTGGTCAGGCTCGCCAAGGTTCTGATTGGTCAGGTCCGTCAACGTTCTGATTGGTCAGGCTCGCCAAGGTTCTGATTGGTCAGGTCCGTCAACGTTCTGATACCTAAAGGTATAGAGCGAATATTAGCCCTCTATACCTGGCTTTTGCGTCAACGTTCTGATTGGTCAGGCTCGCCAAGGTTCTGATTGGTCAGGTCCGTCAACGTTCTGATTGGTCAGGTCCGTCAACGTTCTGATTGGTCACTATTCATGACATCACTATGTTACTATTCATGACATCACTATGATGTCATGAATATAGAATTAGATGTCTATATAAACAATGACTAAATAAACAATGAGTAATATCTAGAAAGAGAAAGATACAAGAACGTAATGTTCAAATACAATCTTTGAATGATGAACAGACGAAGGGTGAAGTAATAGAAAGTCTGAGTTCGGGGATCCAGTCATCCGTTATGCGAGAATGGTTTGACAAAGGAGATCTAGTGTCCAAGAGTCCTTTCATTCGGCAGCCGAAAAACCTTGGAATGCATTTGGTGATTCGCTTCCAATGGCACTATTTAGTGCCACTGGAAGCCTTGAAATAAATTTACAGAGATTTAATATTGTTTCTCTAGTAGAAACACATATCTATGACAAAATATATCAAAGGCGCCGCTACCTTCACACAGGTGTGATTTTTTACTATTTGAATGCAGTTTTGCGTTCTGTTAATCAAGTAACTTGTTGCAGAACTATGTCTTTGTCATTAAAAAGTAATTGGTTACAGAATTGCATCTTTGGAATACTCTTACATGAACTAAATTGAAACCTCATTGTGATTCCTTTCTTGTCCTGTGAATGAATAGTTTTCTTTCCACCGTTTCTCTTTTAGCCGCCTCGTCGCCCCGACTCTTCAGACGATGGCTACGTAATGACCAAGCATGCAGCCATTTATCCCTCAGAGGATGAACTCCAAGCTATCCAGAAGATTGTGTCCATCACAGAACGTGCCCTCAAACTGGTGTGGGACATCATCACTGACCAGGACAAAGACAAGGGCAAGGAAGAGGACAAGGAGAAGGAGAAGAAAGAAGTCGCTAAAGACAGGTGAGGCATCTGAGAGAGCTCAACATCTCTTTGTCTCCTCGTGTTTCTGTGTTTAAACTTCAAACATAAAATATACTTAAAGTACTAGAATGTTTGAAAAATAGCAGATCTACAAGCTCATGAGCTTGTAGATCTGCTATTTTCAAGTAGCATATTTATAAAGTAGGGCTAAAATGGCTTTCAAATAATTGTAGTGGAGTAAAAGTACAATATTTGCCTCTGAGATGTAGTGGAGTAAAAGTAATTACAATAGTATATTTGAAATACTCAAGTAAAGTACAAATACCTCAAAATTGTACTTAAGTACAGTACTTAAGTAAATGTACTTTGTTACTTTACACCACTGCTAGATAGCCTGCCTGTAGATAGTGCTTTTGTAATAGTTTCTAATTGTAACACTCCTCATACTGCATGAGTTGTAACATTATTATGTTTTCTCCATCAAAGCATGCATGCTGTACGTGTGAAACATCTTGACCGGCAGAAATACATCTGCTTTGAGGGACCACTGTCTTTTACATCATTTCTGGAGTGTGGTGAGTGAAACATTGTTCCACAGCATGCCCTATGCCATTGATGGTGTACAAATTATTGGGGTCCATTTGGTTCCATTTTTACACTGTCTTAACATTGATTTTACAATATAAATTGGGGTCCCAGAGATAGACATGCCATTAAATGGGGGTCCATTAAAAGGGTTGAGAATCACTGCTAGAGCCGTAAAAGTCTTCTTATTATGGGGGTCCCTGGCATATATTTTCAAATGGGGGTCTGTGGGCTAATTGTCAATTTGGGGGGTCCTTGACATGAAAAATTGAGAACCACTGTCATATGCAACATCATGCTGGGTGTACAGTACAAGGCACAATCCATTTTATTTAGGATAGAGTGATTCAATGTCTTCAGTAGGGCTGTCAATCTTCCTCATATGATTGAATTTTCTGTGGCTATTTTAATCCATTGTTATGACACATTAATACAAATTAAATCAATTGCACAACAGATTTATCAATAAGCTTGTGCAATCTTGTTTTGTCTTCAGTTGCCAAGAAATTTGAAATTCCTAGTACCTCAGACTTAAAAGTCTATGATGACTTGAACACTGAAGTTGACGAGGAGGCGTTTCAGTTTTTTATAAAGAAACCAGACCTTGGTGTGTTGGAGATTTGTTCACCCCAAGACCCAAATCCTGAAGGTGAGTTCTGTTGCTTATCAACATGGAGCCTTATAGCCTCATCCATACAGTCCTGGCTAACCTAAAATGTCACACAGGTATATTTTTGTACTTTGAAATGATCTTTGTTTCTATACGCCCAATGTAAGTAAAAGAGAGAAAGTGTCTGAGGAAGAACTTTGTTGGTGTGTGGATCCTTCCGTATCTAATGTGAGCTTTTTACATTACACTTGCCACAAACATTCCTCTCTTGCTAATCACACGTGTTATGTCAACATTATTGCTAGATTCAGTGAGCCCCTCTGCAAGCAATTCCATTGCCAGCAGCAGCAGCTCCTTTCTCAGCTCTGGTGCAGACAATGACGGGGACTCGGATGACACCATCAGTCCTGCTCCAAGAAACAGAGCTGACCTGACTCGTCTCGCTCAGGTAAGCGTTGCTTTTTTGGGGGAGGCGGTCATGGTTTACAGTTTTGTCACCTTAAATATACTTGGCCACCAAATGTAGTGGCCTGTAGGACCAGTGCTTTAAAATATTACTGTCTATCCCTGTGTTTCCCCTCCCTTTTTTAGCGGCGCTAGCCGCTCTCTACCTTACTTTGTCCGTGTGCGTACGTCAACGTTGTGATTGGTCAGGTGCGTACGTCAACAAAGTGATTGGTCAAGCTTCACGTGACATGTGGCTATAAACACATTATAAACACATATCGATGACAAAATGTATCAAAGGCGCCGCTACCTTCACACAGGGTGTGATTTTTTTACTTCCACTTAGATGGTTGAAAAAAATCTGAAGGACAGACATGGCGGAGAGAGGATCCTTACCGAGTATGCTCGGACAAAAAGCCTAACGGATACCAGAAGACGCGACATGGTGAAGATATTGGTTGCACACATGGCAAGTGAACATGGGTATGTTGTCATCTAAAAATTATGCACCCAATACACAATTTTGGTTGTACTTGGTGCAGGCCAAAATCCTCCTTTTTGCAGAAGGCAGCGGCACAGCAATACTTTTGTTTGGATCTCATACGTGTGTGTGTGTGTGTGTGTGTGTGTGTGTGTGTGTGTGTGTGTGTGTGTGTGTGTGTGTGTGTGTGTGTGTGTGTGTGTGTGTGTGTGTGTGTGTGTGTGTGTGTGTGTGTACTTTAGGACGAGTCCTTCAAGGCGTGTTAAAGAGGACTATGCACAGGGCATCTCTGCCTTATTCCCATACCTGGCCGATCCCCAGGGAAATTTGGCCTATGTAAGTACATAAAACACCAGTCTAACACACATTTACACATGCTCATTAAAACCAAATGACACTTTTCCCCCCTCTTTTCTTCTTGTGTTTTAGGAACAGTATTACAGTCCAGTAGATGGGAGTGGGTTTCTGGCATGGCGAGTGAAATCACTTCAAAAAGAAGCATCAGAGGGACAAAAAAAGAGTTCAGCCACTGACGGGTGTTTGATTTTGATTGTAGTTAGAATTTAAGGGGGAAGTCACATGTTCACACACACACACACACACACACACACACACACACACACACACACACACACACACACACACACACACACACACACACACACACACACACACACACACACACACACACACACACACGAAGAACCAGTGCAACATGTCATGTTTCCCCCAGTCCACTGTCTAGCAACTGTGAAGATGGATCCTTATAGTAAATGCATATCACTGGAAAGTATTGCAGCAGTATATGTGGGGGTTTTTTTCTCTTTTTTTTTTTTCTTGGACTGAGTGAGTAATACTTTTTGCAACACAGTGGACTGGTGCTGCTAATTTGAGGTTTCTGGTCGGCTCCGCAGCTTTTATTTAAATCACTTTTCTCTCTGCTGCTTTAATTTAAATCACATTTCTGGTTGGTTCCGTTGCCTTAATTTAAATCACCTTTCCTTTATTATCATTATTATTTTCATTTTCTTCTGTGTCTTATTAACCTAAAATTGTACAATCATCTATTATCTGTGTAGGTTTTGACAGTAGAATATTTATACATCTTTTTTTGCCGAATGACTGAGTGTTTAATAATTCACTTAATTTATTTTAAATCACCTTTCTTTTATTATAATAATAACTCACTTAATTTAAATTACCTTTTATTATTATTATTATCTTCATTTTCTTCTGTGCCTTATTAATCTACATAAAATGGTACCATCATTTAACTACCTGTGTAGGTTTGACAGTAGAATATCTTTTTGTTTCTTTTCCTTTTTGCGGTAAGATTGAGTGAATAATATGTAGCCACTTACACCAGAAACTTTTTGCAACATAGTGGACTGGTGCTAACTTGTTGTATCGGTCGGCTCCGTTGCTTTAATTAAATATATTTTCCTTTATTATCATTATTATTATCACTTTCTACTGGGTTTTTTAATTTATATATAAAGTGTGCCAACATTTAGTATCTGTGGAGTTTTTTTTTTTTTACAGAAGAAGATCTTTTTCTTTTTTTCTCTTTGTTTGTCGGATGGCTGAGTGTGTGGGCCTAATATGTATCCACTTACACCAGAAACATTTTGTAACATAGTGCATTGGTTCTCAAAGTGGGGTCCGGGGACCCCCAGGGGTACTTGAGGGTGTTCCAGGGGGTCCCCAGCTAAAAGATGAATAGTTAGGAACCAAATGGACCCTTATGGGTCTGTAACTCTGAGTGTACAAATGGAACCAAATTTTGGTTCCATTTACACTCAGAGTTAAATTAACATTGATTTTACAATATAAATTGGGGTCCCAGAGATAGAAATGCCATAAAATGGGGGTCCGTAGCCTAATGCATGTCAAACTGGGGGTCCTTGAAATTAAAATGGTTGAGAATCACTGCTAGAGCTATACAAATCATCTCTTATGGGGGTCCCTGGCTTATCTTTTCAAATGGGGGTCCGCGGGCTAATAAGTGTCAATTTGGGGGTCCTTGACATGAAAAAGTTTGAGAACCACTGACATAGTGGACTGGTACTGCTGCTAACTTGTTGTTTGGGTCAGCCTCGTTGCTTTAATTGAAATTGCTTTAATTTAAAATGCTCCTTGCTGGGAGCCGCTGCTTTAAATTAAGTTTCCTTTTCTTTTACTATCATTATTATTATCACTTTTTTTCTGTGTTTATTAATCTACACATACATTCTGTCATTATTAATTATTTGTGTAGTTTGGACAATAGGCTTGAATAGTTCTTTGCCGACTGACTGAGTGACTGATATCTAACCACAAACACATCAGAAAATGTTTGGTGAAATACTGGACTGGCGCTTTAACTCGCCGTCTCTGATCGTCTTTGCTGTTTTAATTTAAATCATTTTTTCTTCATTATTATTAGACTACTGTCACTATGATTATTACCAGGTCTAGTATTACTTTTATCACTTCTTCTCTGCGTTTATCAATCTATAAATTAGGCCTTTTTTTTTAATAACCCCCTGCTGTGTACTTCTGACAGTGGAATATAGTATTTGACATCGTATCTCTATTAAAACAAAATATGCCTGTGAGGCTTCAATTTCCAGAAGCCTATATATGGCGAGGCGCTCATTATTAGAGCCGCTACATATTCGACATATCGCCTTCTTAATTTAAGACTAGCCTCCCCACTAAACTGTCAACCCAAGCAGACTCCAGATTGTCTGGATATTACTGCGTTTAGTTTCATTACTAAAGATAGAGGCAGCAGGCTTAACTGGGGTGTTCAAGCTGGATGCGCTGCTGTTCATCATGTCACTATTGTTTTATTTAATATTATTATCATTATTAGCTTTCCCTTCAATAAACACAAGAGCATCAGTAGACGTTATGTTTCTCATTGCACTAAATGTCCGCCAACCCTAAAATCACTCTAATACAAAGCTATGGTTTATATTATTATTATTATTATTATTAACATTATCACTTATTTTAAGTAACCACGGGTGTTTGAACTGGACGCAGCTACTGCTGCTGTTCATTAATATAGCCCTACTAGCCTGTACTACTACCAGTATTATTATTACCAATATTATTATTATCAGCAGTAGCAGACTAGTTTTCTTTTTTACTAAAACATGACTATACTGTAGACTTTGTTTTCCGTGACACTATCCCCGCAGCTAACGGCCACAGGGACAACTAAATATCTATCCATCACGTAGCTGGCTGAGGGAAACGTCTTCCATTTACAGTGGTTTTCATGGTTTCTATGACGACAATCTGTCCAATCACGTCACCACATGGGCACTCCCAACCATGGGAACTAAGGCTCATTCATATAGCTCCATACTGGGGTTTTCATGGGGTTTTCAGGGTTTCTATGACGACAATCTGTCCAATCACGTCACCATGGGGACTCCCAGCAATGGGAACTAAGGCTCATTCAAATGACTCCATACTGGGGTTTACAGCTTTAATTTGGATAGACAGTGCCACGCAGTGGACAGAATACCACATTGCACTTAAGGCTTATGTTTTAGCTTTGTAGAAGAGAGAAGTGGCTGCCTTTTAAACCTAGCCCAATTCCGTCAGCATTTTAATTTTTGTGGCTTCTCTTTAGAAGGCCCCATATGCAACAACCATTTATTTCTCCCTGCTAAATTGGATGCCAGCTTTTTACACTGGAAAAGATCCGGGCTGTATAAATTTACTGACCTCTACATAGACGGGACTTTTGCCACTTTCAATGACCTCTCACTAAAATTCAAACTCCCCCGCTCACATCTATTCCGGTACTTCCAAATTAGACAAAATTTGTTCAAGCCCAAAGCCCAACCTTTCCTAATTTAGATCCAGACGTGAAATTTGATATTTTGTTTCAGACCCCTGCTCAACTTCAAGGTCTCATATCAAACATCTACAGCTCTATATCCTCTTTTAATGACGCCTCACTTTACAAGATTAAGGGGGACTGGGAGGGGGAACTTGGTGTAGTGATACCGGAAGACACATGGGACCGGGCTATGAGCGCAGTGAATGGGATTACTTCCTGTGCCTGTCTTAATCTGATACAGTTTAAAGTTCTCCACCGTGCCCATTTTAGCAAAGCCAGACTAAGCAGAATATATCCCGACCTGGATGGGAGCTGTGAGAGATGTCAACATGACCCAGCCAACTTGACTCACATGCTCTGGTCCTGCCCCAGTTTATTAGTTTTTTGGACAGATGTATTTAAAATTCTCTCAGATGCCTTTGAGGTGAATATTCAACCTAGCTTTGAAGTTGCTATTTTTGGGGTGGCCGGCGTCCAATCTCCACCTTGGAAAAAATGTAAGAATGCTATTTCCTTTGCGTCCTTGTTAGCCCGTAGGAGAATTTTACTAGAATGGAAATCAGCCATCCCACCTAAAATATCACTTTGGTTACAGGACCTCATGTTATTTTTAAAATTGGAAAAAATAAAGTACTCGATCAGAGGTTCAGCTCAAATGTTTTACTCCATCTGGGGCCCCTTCCTCTTATAGGCCTACTTTCAAAACCAAAACGCTCTCCCTCCAGACTAAAAGTGAGGTTGAGGGTAAAATTGATCAGTGTTTTAAGAAAACTGAAACTAAGAGAAGGAAATATTTTAAAGAGAAGTGGGGAAGGGTAGACCCAATTGAATATGTTCTTGGTACAAGATTTGATACCCTGCACAATCGGACTACTGGAACCTATGATCCGGCTGTTGTTACTGATAAATTTGTTTATATCCCAATTTTGAAAACATTAGATTGTATTTACAAACACCCTAATATAAAAGAGATACTGCAGAGTGATTCCAGTTCAAGAGTTAATGACTTTTGTGATGGTGAGCTTTTCAAAAGTCATCCTCTATTTATTTTCCGTGCAAGAATTTTTTCCCCGTGCACTTCTAAATTGGCTGAATTTACTTAAAAGTTAGAATATCATTTTGGATAATAACAGTAATAATAGTAATAATAATTATTATAGCATCAATAATATATCTGTCAATAATAAACTGTTTACAGGCATTGTAATAGTTACCATAATATATGATTGTATAATTATCACTAATAACTATAATTAACCTATATATAGAATCATAAAATATAACCATACTATTATTACATATATAATCACAATAACAACAACTATAATAACAATAATTGATAGGACATTATACCAAATATATTGACGGTGTTGCTTACAGTAAAGGTACCAATAATACAATTGTGTTAATAAATGCTTTAAACTATATCTGCTCTGCTTTGTCTCTACTTATTATTCTTTTTACAATGTGTTTGAAAAGTGAATCTATATGTTTGGTAATGTATTTAGTCACATGTATTTAACATTTACAATGAATACAGATGTGTTTTTTTTTTTTTGGAATTACTATTCACGATCAGAAGGGTTCTTCACTACTAAAGCTGAACAAAAAGTGAAACTTTGGAATGTAACCTCTCATTAATGCCTAAGCCCATACACATGTGAACATAATACACAAAAGTTGTTTGTTTAACTGACAATCATTTTTGCCTTCTACAATCTGGTGTTTTAATTTACTTGACCAACTTATACACTTAACTGTTTGATCCATGCAAGAGTCACTCAAAGCTTGTAATTGAAATTGCTGTCAGACTATAATCTCTGCCTGCTGGACAAAATGGACTTCAATCCCTCTACTGTGTGTACAATTGTGAAGCAGTTTCACCAGACTGGACCTGGCCATGTTTACTCTTCCACCGAGTGTAGCATCATCCATCACATACAACAAGCTGACTTTGCTTCATCAAATTCCACCAGGTGAGATCTTCGACTGTATGTACCTGAGTTAAAAGTGATGTATCACTATGCTGTTATGTTCACATGTTATTAGCAGTGGTTATGTTTTTCCCATTGCATTTCTAAAATCAACAAAACTTTTTCTGTCTATACTTAGGCTGCATTATCTACAGTGGAGAGGTAGGTACCTCAAATGATATTCACATTTTAAAGTCTAATTGACTAAATGTCACCAAATTAAAACCATTTCACTCTTTCTTTCTTTCCCAAGTGCAATGTTACTTCAGCAAATGGTAAGTGTATAGTAGTTTTGATTCATTGTTATGAATTTTAATGTGATTTATTTTCATAATGAATGAATGAATTAATGTTTTCACAGAAACAGACATTTGTGTTGGAATTAACAGGTGAGTGTTCTGAGGCAATGCCTACAATATCTCAAATATATTGAATGAACAAACTTTTCGTTTTGCAACTCAAGAAACATTTGATATGTTTTCCTTTTCGGCTACCAAAGCACTGCACTACAGCTCCTCCTCAACAACGGACAGATGAATGGACGTTTTTGTGACTTTGGCAATGAAGAATACACGTGTGCTTCAGTAAGCCACTTAAGTCTCTCACATTGACCGCAACAGTTATCATTTTCCAATTTTTACTTCATTAAAGGTTTCCTGTTTTTTCTGTTCTGCTTTGTCCATTGAAAACTACTTTTATGGTTTTAAGACAGAATGAACAATCTCTAAAACGAATTTAAAGTAACACATCTGAATTCTGAAATAATTTAAAGCTCATGTTTTTAATAATCTTAAAAAGAATGAATTCAATACCCATATAACAATGACTTCAATACCCATATAACAATGAATTCAATACCCATATAACAATGAATTCAATACCCATACTTCTAGCTTCACATGTGTACTTTTTATAGAATGTCATATCAGAAGACCGAGCATCGCAGTGTAAAGAATAGTTCTACCCTTCCATTCAGAGCTCTGTCTTGAAGGAGCAATGTCTGTCCCGGATAGCGCAAGCTCTGAAGCTCAAATGCCTCCTCTGACTGAAAGGAGCCTTGCCTTTAGGGACAGTGTGTCAATAGGATTAATCTGTTGATTGGTTCTAACATTAATCGAGTGTTGATTCCAAGTCCTTGGAATCTATAAGCGAATAATACTTCCCCTCCCTACCGGCGTCTATAAGGTTTATGTGGCATCACTGACTGTACTCTTGCCTTGAAGACAGTCCGTGTCCGCCGGGATATGACTCTTGTCTGGAAGGGTATAACTATTCTCTATTCTCTACGCTGCAAGGGTCTGTCTTCTGATGTGACAATTCTATAAAAAGCGCAAATGTGACGCTAGACTTCTGGTCATTAAATTTGTGCAATTATAATGCTTGGAGGAGGTTGGCCCCCAGACGTGCGGCACGCAAGCCTACCGAACTACTGGTGACCACGAACCAGCCCCCAACTAATTTTCCCACCTGGGGCTATCATCTTTATGTGGATGTATTTCACATTTCAACTCCCATAATGGGGTGTTTGGGTGAAAAGCATAGTTAAGTCACAATGTTTTGAATTTCTTTTATTTTTTCTCGCGAGTAAAAAGTCATATAGTGAAGTTGAATTGAGTCCAAAGTAATGGGTACTGTGGAAGAGAGCTGAAGAAGCGATAGGTAGGGTGGAACTGATGGAGTCAGGGGTGATTTGTGAGAGAAGGGCTCCAGCTAGAGTGAGAGAGAAGATGTGTACGGCTTGGAAATGGTGGCACTGATGAAAAGACAGGAGGCGGAACTAGAGGTGGCAAAATTGAGGATGCCAATGATTACATTGGAGGATTAGCCCAGGTTAGAAGGTTTTGGGATAAAGCAAGAGAGGCGAGGTTTGGATGTTTGTTTGGATATATACGGAGGAGGGATGAGAGGTATATTGGGAGAAGGATGCTGAAGATGGAGCTGCCAGGCAAGAGGAGAAGAGGTAGACCAAAGATGAAGTTTATGAATGCGGAGGGAGACGACATGCAGGTGGCTAGAGTGACCAAGGAAGATGCCGAAAACAGAAGCAGATGGAAACAGATGATGTGGCGCACCCTGATGGGAATTGGCCGAAAAAAAAGAAAGAAGTGAAAACAAGTATTTTTCATTGTATTTTGATTTTATCCACAGATTGCAGGAGTTTAGCCATCAGTTCGACAACATGACCTCACATCAGCAGCAAGTGGTCCTGACGGAACTAATAATCCCTTTCCTGTCCCGACCACAGTCAGGACTAACTGCAATCTATCTATCTATTTTTACAATCTATTAAAATGTTATATTTTTTACAGGAAATATAATGACTGTATTTCCAGACACCTTTCAATGCCTTAATGTTTCATTCTGATCTGTCCCCTTCAGACCGAGGCTGTGTGTCCAACAGCAGTGTTTACTGGTTGGAGAACAACTTTGGTGCATTCTCAGGTCTTGTGTCTGTCAGTGAATTCCTGAATCTAAACCCAGGCTTCTCCCCTGTAAGACTTTAAAGTTGTTACATTACATAACAATGATGAATTATTAACTCCAAGAGATAATTACTTTTTAAATATAAAATAAAGTCCAGTGGTGGTGATCAAGTTTTTCTTGACTTTCTTTCCATCTAGCTGGAGGCTGTAAGGCTCCTGTCTCCAAAGCAGAGTGCAGAACTTGTGGTGTTGCCTCTTCTTCCTGAGAAAGACGTTGTCATCCACGCAGTGTTTGACTATCTGACCGAATCTCCAAAGGAGAGAGGATTGGCTGAGTTTGTGTCCCACCTTGTTGTGTTCTCTGGAAAGGTAAAAACTGTGAAGTAATGATAGTAATATAAACTGTAACTATGCACATTTGGTTTAAAATCACAAACTCTTTTTGTCATTTTTAAGGGTGAAATGTCCTGCTTGTCGTACAAAATAATGTAAGTTATCTATCAGTATATTTTGTTTTTTGAAGACCAAGTAGAAATAATTTCAATCATTATTTTTGGCCTATGTTAACCCCAACTTGTTGGGTCTCAGTTTCACCAGACTGGACCTGGCCATGTTTACTCTTCCACCGAGTATAGCATCATCCATCACATACAACAAGCTGACTTTGCTTCATCAAATTCCACCAGGTGAGATCTTCGACTGTATGTACCTGAGTTAAAAGTGATGTATCACTGTGCTGTTATGTTCACATGTTATTAGCAGTGGTTATGTTTTTCCCATTGCATTTTTAAAATCAACAAAACTTTTTCTGTCTATACTTAGGCTGCATTATCTACAGTGGAGAGGTAGGTACCTGAAATGATATTCACATTTTAAAGTCTAATTGACTAAATGTCACCAAATTAAAAACATTTCACTCTTTCTTTCTTTCCCAAGTGCAATGTTACTTCAGCAAATGGTAAGTGTATAGTAGTTTTGATTCATTGTTACGAATTTTAATGTGATTTATTTTCATAAGGAATTAATTAATTAATGTTTTCACAGATACAGACATTTGTGTTGGAATTAACAGGTGAGTGTTCTGAGGCAATGCTTACAATATCTCAAATATATTTAATGAACAAACTTTTCGTTTTGCAACTCAAGAAACATTTGATATGTTTTCCTTTTCGGCTACCAAAGCACTGCACTACAGCTCCTCCTCAACAACGGACAGATGAATGGACGTTTTTGTGACTTTGGCATTGAAGAATACACGTGTGCTTCAGTAAGCCACTTAAGTCTCTCACATTGAACGCAACAGTTATCATTTTCCAATTTTTACTTCATTAAAGGTTTCCTGTTTTTTCTGTTCTGCTTTGTCCATTATCTCCACCCAGGTGTCCATGTTGACAGCACAGGATCTGGCAGCAGTGATGAAGTGTAACCAGTCCCCCAGCTCCACTGGTTCCAGACCAGTCTGGAAGCTGTTCCTCTCTAAGACCTCTGGGGTGTTGGATGCAGCTCTGGATCTTCTTGCCAACACGGTACAAAAAGTAACTCTAACCAGACACTAGTCTCGCGTGGCCAGACTGTTGCCTCCCACAATTTACAAATGTTTCCGACATACAGTCTGGGACTCGGAAGCTCTGATCATGTGTAAGGGGAAAGTGGATGCCCCTCCCCTACCCACGTCCGTTTCAGCATTGTGCAGTGACGCAAAGGAGTCCGACTGGAATCAACAAATCTCATAAACATCGTTTATGTCTACTAGTGTCTTCTTTCACATTTTTTTCGGCGTTAATTCCATGATAACTTTCTCAGTTTTCTGTGATAAACAATCCTCGCACAAATAACATGAATCTACCGCTCCTATGACTATGCTTCCGCCTCGGTTCTGTTTCCACTAGGACTACAGGTCCGCGGGCACCGCGTCGTGATTGGTCGAATGTCTTTCCGGTCTGAACAACTTCCGTTACACAGCTTTCGGGAAGTGGAGTTCCAGACTCTATATAGCATTCAGAGATTGTGGAATAGTAGTCTGGTGACGCGAGACTAACCAGACACTGAAAACAACTTTTATGGTGAAGACAGAATGAACAATCTCTAAAACGAATTAAAAGTAACACATCTGAATTCTGAAATTATTTAAATTTAAAGCTCATGTTTTAATAATCTTAAAAAGATTTGCTAATGAAAAAAAATGCTAATAAAAATGCCCTATTCACTGTCAGGCAAACAGTCTATCAAGATTTGAAAGAATATCTCTATTATAGAGCTAGAATCTTTATCTACTATTCCATACACTAAATATCCTCACGTAATATTAATGCAAATTTGATAACATTAAATATTGACCCATGTAATCCTTCCCCTAGTCCATGACCATGACTGGTCCATCAGCGTCTGTGGTTCTGGATGTGATTGGAGAGATGAGAGTGGCAATTCTGACTGCTGGATTTCCATAGACTTTTCTGTGCACCTTCATTCTTCCTGGGGGATGATTTTGATTTTGATGACTCCGTTGCCTTTTCTCTAGCTTCACCAATAAGCTAAGAAATAAGTATTTCTCATTCTGTGTTTGATTCACCAGTTTGAAGGAGTTTAGCCATCAGTTTGACAACATGACCTCACAGCAGCAGCATTTGGGCCTGAAGGAACTAATCCTCCCTTTCCTCTCCCGACCACAGCCAGGTACTGACTAACTGCAATATCTCAATAACAGTTTGGCTCTCATTTTCAAATGTATTTGCTAAATAAATATATTCCCATTCTATTCTCAATTAGAATGGGATATCTTTACTGGGAAATGTTTTGACTGGTATTTGCAGCCATTTTTCTGTTTGAATGCCTCAATACTTTGTTCTGATCTGTCCCCTACAACAGCAGTGCTTACTGGCTGCAGAACAACTTTGGGCCATTCTCAGCCCTTGTGTCTGTCAGAGAATTCCTGAATCTCAACCCAGGCTTCTCCCCTGTAAGACTTCATCGCTGCCACATAAAAAAAAACTCTAAAGAATGATTAGACCAAATAGTTACCTTATTATTATCAAATAAAATCCAGTGGTGGTGATAATCTTTTCTTGACTGTCTTTCTGTCCAGCTGGAGGCTGTAAGGCTCCTGTCTCCAAAGCAGAGTGCAGAACTTGTGGTGTTGCCTCTTCCTGCTGAGAATACGCTTGTGCTTCAGTAAGCCACTAAAGTCTCTCAATTCTACTCAACAGTAGCTTTCCTCATCTTGACTTCTTTAAACATTTTCTGTATTTTCTTTCTGCTCTTCTTTCCACCCAGGTCTCCATGTTGACAGCACAGGATCTGGCAGCGGTGATGAAGTGTAACAAGTCCCCCAGCTCCACTGGTTCCAGACCAGCCTGGACACTGTTGCTCTCCAAGTCCTTTGGGGTGTTGGATGCAGCTCTGGATATTCTTGCCAACATGGTACAAAACGTAGCTCTAACCAGACTTGACAACATGACCTCACAGCAGCAGCATTTGGTCCTGATGAAACTAATCCTCCCTTTCCTGTCCCAGTCAGGTAACTATAATATCTCAATAACAGATCGTATGGAAAACGTATTATTTCTAGATACCTTTCAGTTTGAATATGTTTCATTCTGATCTGTCCCCTCCAGGCCAAGGCTGTGTGTCCAACAGCAGTGTTCACTGGTTGCAGAACAACTTTGGGCCTTTCTCAAGTCTTGTTTCTGTCAGAGAATTCCTGAAGCTCAACCCAGGCTTCTCCCCTGTAAGACCTCATCACCTATAAAACACCAAAGAATGATTAGACCTATATTAATTACTAGATTGTTTTAAATAAAATACAATCCAGCAATGAGTTTTTCTTGTTTTTCTTTATGTGCAGCTGGAGGCTGTAATGCTCCTGTCTCCAAAGCAGAGTGCAGAACTTGTGGTGTTGCCTCTTGCTCAGAAAGACGTTGTCATCAATGCAGTGTTTGACTACCTGACTGCATCTCCAAATGAGAAAGGATTGGCTGAGTTTGTGTCCCACCTTGTCAAGTAAAGATAATAGAAACAGTAACTGTGCACATTTGGTTTGAAATTATAACGTCTTTTTGTAACTTTTCAGGAAAACATTTCCTGCTCATCATACAAAATAATGTAAGTGTATATCCGTCAATCCATCAATATATTGTGGATTTTGAAGACTTGGTAGATGGGATTCCATTCATTATTATTAGCTGAAGTTAACCCCCGACTTGTTGATCTTCAGTTTCACCAGACTGGACCAGGCGTTGCCTACTCTTCCTCTGGGTGTAGCATCATCCATCACATACAACAAGCTGGCTTTATTCCAGCAAGTTCCACCAGGTGAGATCTTCTATCGAAAGGACGTAAAGTGATATATAACTTAGGTTAATTAAGCTGTTACATTTACTTTTGATTTGCAATGGTCATTTTGTTATGCCATGGTGTTTTAAGAGTGAACCAAGGCCTTACAATATCTGCACTTTTTTTCTTAGGCTGCATCATATACAGTGGAGAGGTATTTGACTTAATTTTGTTTTCAAATTTTAAACGTTAAGTAGAGTATTATTTAAATGTCATCAAATTCACAACTATTTCCCCCCCTTTTTCCCACAAGTGCAACTTTATTCCAGCAAGTGGTAAGTGTTGTATACTTTTCTTGACCTAGTAGTTTGTGAAACATTGTCAAGTATGGCCAAATGTATTTGTAAATGAAAATTTCATACACAAAGGCAATATCAATATTCTTTACATAAGGCATTTAAAGAGAGAAAAATGTATCAAGAAACAAATAGAAGATAGAGTATGGAGAAAATGCATAAAACAGTATGGTCAAAGTGCAGTTATAGTTTAACTTTTTCAGTCAAGTT
This sequence comes from Gymnoscopelus microlampas, assembly GCF_963454915.1. Taxonomy (NCBI): domain Eukaryota; kingdom Metazoa; phylum Chordata; class Actinopteri; order Myctophiformes; family Myctophidae; genus Gymnoscopelus; species Gymnoscopelus microlampas. The sequence goes on from NC_139962.1 coordinate 2,397,667, forward strand.
GAACAATATCAGCAATAAATGTGCCTTCATCAAGAGTGTTGTATGTATATAGGAGCATCTGTCCTTATGTTCAGGCATCAACACATGGAACTTATGTCATTACCAGTTTTGTGTTTCAAAAACACGCGTCAGAGACGCCATGCCTTCCTAAATCCCTTTGAACAGAAATTGTTTCCAAACCACTTACATTCCCAGAACATATTCTCTAGTTATTTTTTTCAATCCTTAATTCGTTTGCACTGTTTTCACAGAAGCAGACATTTGTCTTGGAGTTAGCAGGTGAATTTTATTTCTCAGATTTATTTAATAAATAATCATGTTGTTGTAATGTAGGAAATGATTGAACCTTTTTTCCTTTCCTTTACCAAAGCACTGCACTACAGCTCCAGCTCCTCCTCAACAGCGGGCAGATGAGTGGAAGTTTTTGTGACTATGGCATTGAAGAATATGCTTGTGCTTCAGTAAGTCACTTAAGTCCCTAATTGTAGAAAGCCTGTCAGCGACGCCTAGTGGCCTGACATGGTACTTACCACTGACAGTCTATTTAGTTAGAGTGTTTGACATAAGCAGGACCAGTCAGACACGAAGATCTCTGTATGTTTCTTCCTGTTCCCTTGTTCCTTGATCCCCTATCCTTTGTGCGTCCATGAAACGATACCACACATTCACCCTCACACATTCATACTGTTGTAAGACCAATAACCCAATGCCCTTTGGAGAGAAATAAACGATTGGAAAGAAATCCCTTCTCCAGACTCCCCTGATTCTCTGACCGGAATCTAGTCCATATTCGCCGCCTCAACCAGTATATTCTATATAAAAGTAAACAGAGGTGTCCCCCTTTGTTACATTCATATTTTAAACAACAGAACATTTTCTCATCTTGAGTTCTTTAAACATTTCCTGCATTTCTTTCTGTTCTGCTCTCTCCATTTTCTCCACCCAGGTGTCCATGTTGACAGCACAGGATCTGGCAGCGGTGATGAAGTGTAACCAGTCCCCCAACTCCACTGGTTCCAGACCAGTCTGGAAGCTGTTCTTGTCCAAGTCCTTTGGGGTGTTGGATGCAGCTCTGGATCTTCTTGCCAACACGGTATAAAAATTGCTTTAACCAGACACTGAAATAAACTCAAATTAAACTGCTAAATTGTGTAATTAATTGGTATACAACAATGACCAAACACTGAAAGTAATTTAGTCAAACATCATATTGACACATGTAATCCTTTGTTTAGTCTGAGACCATGACTGGTCCATCGGCGTCTGTGGCTCTGGATGTGATTGGAGAGATGAGACTATCGATGCTGACTAATGAACAGTTGAGGGACAGTGATGTCATCAGGAAATGGTTCTCTGGACGTTTGAGAGGGTTCCTGTCATCTGCATCGGGATGCCTCAGTGGCAGTAACCTCAGCTGTCACACATACCAGCAAGTGTAAGTATTGACCTGGAGGCTATTATTCATCATTATAACCCAATCACATTAATGTGCAAATGTAATTCACTTTGAATATTGGTTTGATCTGACATGTTGTTTGATTTAAGAGTTTAGGTCCCCATAAGGTTAAGTCATACTCACAATGATAACTTTCCTCTAGATTCTAGAATAATAAGTCCGTCATAGAGAAGATTATTTCTCATTGTGTGTTTGTTTAATTCACAGTTTGAAGGAGTTTAGCCATCAGTTTGACAACATGACCTCACAGCAGCAGCATTTGGTCCTGAAGGATCTAATCCTCCCTTTCCTGTCCCGCCCACTGTCAGGTACTGACTAACTACATTATCTCAATAATAAATAATGAGTCTATACTTGGCTCTGAATGGGCTCTTTTTACTGGATAATTTACTATTGACTGACATTTTCATACACCCTTTTGTTTGAAAGGGATAGTTCACCCCATGGAAACTTCATGGATATTTTGTTGTTTTTGTCGCATTCCTAAGCCAATAATTTGATGACCAGTGGACCGGTAGGCAGCGGTTCCGGTAGCAGACATAAAGGAGACCCTTTGTGTCCTACCGGAACTGCTGCCGGTCATCAAATTATTGGCTTAGGATGTGACAAAAACAAAAAAACATCCATGAATTCAAGTCTCCGTGGAGTGACTAATCGATAGAAAAAAAGTCATTTTGGGGGTGAACTATCCCTTCAATGTTTCATTCTGATCTGTCCCCTCCAGACCGAGGCTGTGTGTCCAACAGCAGTGTTGACTGGTTGCAGAACAACTTTGGGCCGTTCTCAGTCCTTGTGTCTGTCAGCGAATTCCTGAATCTCAACCCGGGCTTCTCCCCTGTAAGACTTATAACTTATAGACTTAAGCTTATACACACATAACATGGAAAAATTATCAAACATACACGTAATAGGTAATTACTTACTTAATATAATATATAATATATATATGTTACTGTAATATAAAATAATAATAATATTTTTCTGTATGTTTTTTTTCGGTCCAGCTGGAGGCTGTAAAGCTCCTGTCTCCAAAGCAGAGTGCAGAACTTGTGGTGTTGCCTCTTCCTGCTGAGAAAGACGTTGTCATCAACTCAGTGTTTGACTACCTGACTGCTTCTCCAGAGGAGAGGGGATTGGCTGAGTTTCTGTCCTACCTTGTTATGTTTTCTGGAACGGTAAAAACTATAGCATGATAATGAGAGAAACAGTAACTGTGTATGTTTGTTTTGAAATGACGACCTCTTTTTTTGTCATTTGACAGGGAAACATTTCCTGCTCATCATACAAAATAGTGTAAGTTTATATAAATATTTTTGTTTTGTTTTGTTTTTTGAAGACCAGGTCAAAGTTATTTAATTCATTATTATTGGCCTATGTTAACCGCAACTTTTTGGGTCTCAGTTTCACCAGACTGGACCAGGCCTTGCTTACTCTTCCTCAGAGTGTAGCATCATCCGTCACAAACAACAAGCTGGCTTTACTTCAGCAAGTTCCACCAGGTGAGATCTTCTAGATCTGCTGTATATGTTTACACTTGACTTCATTTGCAATGGTCATTTTTGCTTAGCCATGGTGTTCTTAAAATTGAACCAGATCCTTATTATATCCAATTTTCTTTTCTTAGGCTGCACAATATACACCGGAGAGGTAAGTACCTTCATTTCAATTTAAGCATTAAATGTTAAGCAGAGTAGTGGCTCATTGTCTGCTAATTCACAGTGTGGTATTCTTTTATGAAGAATCATTTTGTAAGAAATGTTTTATTTTATTTTCCAATCTTCTAAAGCACTGCACTACAGCTCCTCCTCAACAATGAACAGATGAGTGGACGTTTTTGCGACTACGGCATTGAAGAATACGCTTGTGCTTCAGTAAGCCACTAATTATGTCTCTCATATTTAACTCAACAGTAGGCTACCCTTTCTCATCTTGACTTTTTCATTTACTAATATAAATCTTGTGATAAACTTTTTTTTTTAAAAACTCTTTATTTTCAGAAGTTTTATCAGACAATACATAAAATCAAATAGTACAAAAAAGTAACAGAAAAAAAATTGTGATAAACATTTATGAAGAATTCTGCTTGCATCTCCCCGTTCCTTGTAGACATTTAACCCTAGCAACCCTGCAACATCGCTGATTCTGGATTCCATTGGAGAGATCCGACTGGACACCTTCAGCTCAGACAACTTTGAGAAACCTGCGTTCATTGATCTGTGGTTCAAGCAAAGGCTCAGCCCATTCCTGCCAGCTGTGTCCAAAGAGTTCCTGTCCTGTCTCACCACTAAAAACCTAAATTGCCTCTCCTACCAAGCCCTGTAAGTGTCATAGCCCCCAACACTGTAACTGTTGTACATAACCTGGCTGTGAGCTTCACTGTTGTGTTGTACCAGAGTGCTCCACTCATACACACAGTATATGCTGTACCTTAGACCTGTTCTTTGCCACAAGAGCCAACGATCAGTAAACTCAAACAATATGAATGTAACTATTCAAGGGCCCCTATGCTAGAGATGTTCATAGTTGAGCTGCGTGGTTCATTGGCAGATGACCACCATGGGTAGTGTAGAAGTTATGCATACTGTATGTGTTACATACATCTGTATACATTCATTCAATACAACATTTTACCAATCACTTTGCTGCTAAACTAAATACATTATAATGAATGACCTTTCAACTGCTACCTGTCAACCACAGTGTTGAGGTCTTGGGTGAGCACCAGTCACAGATGGAGCCTTCCAGACCGGTCACTGTGTACCTGTACTTCATCAAGGCCTTCCTCACCAGGAACACAACCACAGGTTAGGACTTCCATTCATCCTAACTGCAAATCAATGGCACAAGCTTGATGAATACCTTATATCCTACAGCAGTGATTATCTATATTTCAAAATCTAAATAAAAAATGAAATATCCTCATTGATGTATTATGTACTTCTTGGTCCAGATCCTAGCTGTAGTTCACAATATCCAGCCAGTGGAGAATGGTTGCAGAAGAACTTTGGAGCCTTTGCTGCTGTTGTCTCATTCCGTGACCTAGGGACGCTCTACTCCAACTTTTCAGCGGTATTGTTTACAGTTTTTTTTTATAGAATAGAATTTGTTTCCTGTCTTAAAATCTCTATGGTACGCTGTTTATTTTAAATCTGTACACGGTTTGTGATATTGTGTATCCACTCACTGTATGTGTGTGTGTGTGTGTGTGTGTGTGTGTGTGTGTGCGTGCGTGTGTGTGTGTGTGTGTGTGTGTGTGTGTGTGTGTGTGTGTGTGTGTGTGTGTGTGTGTGTGTTTGTGTGTGTGTGTGTGTGTGTGTGTGTGTGTGTGTGTGTGTGTGTGTGTGTGTGTGTGTGTGTGTTGTATGCTTGCATGGTTGCAGATGGACGCCCTGACCCAGCTTACAGTGACGCAGTTAGCAGAGGTCTCGTCCACACCTGGTCAGCTCACCTCATCTTCTCAGGTCGCCATGGTGATGAACCACGTTCCCAACAAACACCTCACAGCGTTCTTCGATGACTTCTCGCCTGCCATCCTGGTGAGAGGGGGACACATTTCAACATTAAACTGCCTTTTCCAGTGATGGAAAGTAATTAAGTATATTTAGACGGTAGAGGTATATTTAGATGTAGAGGTACTTTGACTTTACTTGAGTATGTCAATTCTTCAATACTATACTATACTTCTACTACACTGCATCTCAGAGGCAAATCTAGTACATTTACTCCACTACAATCATTTGAAAACTTTAGTTACTAGTTACTTTGCAGATTTGGATTATCAATACAAAACATATGTATAATATTAACCAATTACTTACTTAATCTCCATTTCATTACTCTCTTTTTCTGCAGGCTCATGAGAGTTCGTTCCCCGCTACAGTGAGGTCTGCCATGTTGCAAGTCGTGTTTGACCGCGCCAACCTCTCTGAGCCCTCTGTGGAAGACAGCAGTGTGCAAGCGTGGCTCCATGTGCGCCTACGCCCCCTCCTGGTTGACCTCTCACCGAGCCATGTCGGCCCTTACTTCAGCATTGTGGCAGGGAGAAGCTGTGCCACAAAGCAGCAAGCGTAAGTGGAGCACCTTTACCTGTTCTTATCCTTGGGGATTGGGGGATTGCCCTTGGCCTTTAGCTGAATGTTTTTTGTGGGGAAACATTGGGTGTATTCCCAGTGGGTGAGAGATCATGGGGTAAAAAGTATTATATTATCTTGTAATATAATACTATAATATAATATATCCTGGTTGACACACTTACTTTTTTATTGTTGTTGACCTACAAACTAGTGGCACAGTAACAATATCTTTAGAATTTGACCTTTTAGTATGCCTTCTCTTTTTGTGACGCAGAGTTACTGTCCTGAATGCGATTCTATCAACACTTTGATGACGTCACACAGACGGAGATACACAATCACATCATTCAGTCTCTCAAAGGTAAAGGACGACCACAAAGTAAACACTTGCAGCTCATGAATGAAAGAATGAATGACAGGCAGCATTCTTACTGTACATCTATCTACCCTGTTCTTATAGGATCAACTCCTCTCCGCTGCTATGGTGACAACTACAACCACCGTTTCTATGGTTTGTTGGAGAGCTCATTCATGGGATTCCAGTTCCCCAACCTGTCCACGTTCATGTCGCTCATGCCCAGCGACAGGATGCCTCAGGTGTGTGTGTGTGTGTGTGTGTGTGTGTGTGTGTGTGTGTGTGTGTGTGTGTGTGTGTGTGTGTGTGTGTGTGTGTGCGTGCGTGCGTGCGTGCGTGCGTGCGTGCGTGCGTGCGTGCGTGTGTGTGTGTGTGTGGAGGGGGGGGATAACCAGTGGTCTAAAGTGACTAAGTACAAGTACTGTACTTAAGTACAATTTTGAGGATTTTTTCCTCTTTTTTTTCCCCCTTTTGCTTCTACTTCACTACATCTCAGAGACAATTTTTGTAAAAAAAAAAAATCCAAGATAAAATACACTAAAGACCTGAAAGTGCAGCACAAAATAGACGCTCAGGTTATCATCACGTTGCTGTGGTTTCCAGCATAGCGGTAACGCAGCGCTCCTATTGAAAACAATTCAAAACATACGCTGCACTCAGGGGAAAAAAACGCCTTGGTGGACACACATAGCCTGGTAAACCCTCCCTCCGGAAATCTCATTTCCATTTGATTTCAGAAAGGAGTCTGGTCTGAAACGCCTTTCTGCAATAATCGCTGTGGGCTGGAGTTGGGCGGGAGTAATACCGTTGACTGACAACCCCTTCAACCAATGATCGTTTTCCCCTTCAGCCAATGAGCAGTTCATTTTGACGAGCTCCAGGCTATGTGACGCAACGGGACTTTTGGGACGGCCATGCCGAAAATAGGTTGCCTTATTGGGATACATGCGTGTCACTCCCCGCCCCTGCCGGTTCTCTAAATTTATATTTTTAAATAGGCTCTGTCATGATTAATTGACCACATATATGAAGTTAAACAACTAAATTCTATCCAAACGATATCTTATAAGTAAATTCCGTGCCTCAAAAAAGAAGTTTGAAAGCGTTATAAAACTGAAAGTAAGAAGTGAAGGCACTCGCACAAACAACAATGGCTGCCGTTCGTCTTTTTTCGGCGGCTCTCAGGCTGCACTCGGGTTCATTCGGGCTCACTCGAACTCGCCACCTGATTGGCCAACTGTCGCTGTCAATCACAGAACAATGAGCGACGACGCTGATAGGCTCGTCGGCTCGGCGAGCAGAGCGATTATTGGAGAAAGGCGTTTCAGACCAGACTCCTTTCTGAAATCAAATGGAAATGAGATTTCCGGAGGGAGGGTTTACCAGGCTAGGACACACAGCCCCTATGAGAGAAATGGCTGCTGTGTGAATAATGCTCACGTTTCCGTTATGCTACTGTAACTGTGTCTTCAGCTGCTGAACTCCATGCCACCTTCAGACCTTGGCAGTTTCCTCCGTATTGTTGATGATGAGGGACAACTCTGCCAGATCTACCAGAACTACATTCAGACTACTGTGTTCCTGGAGAACGTAGGCACTACACAACCACAGAGCAGACACTCATGTGTATATATAGTGTATACATGATACTGTATACAGAATAGAGCAGTTGTTCTAACATTTTCATGTCAAGGACCCCCAAATTGCTTGTATTTGGACGTAGACCCCCATTTGGCTGCAGTCCAGAGACCCCATAAGAGAAGATTTGTTAAAAACTAAAATATTTTTAAAAAAATGTGAAAAGTCAAAAGTTATGCTAACATAAAAAGCTTGTTTCTATGGTGGTCCGTTGTACTGTGAACTCCCTCAAGGACCCCACTTTACGTATTGTATTGTATGCTGACTGCAGGAGCGACTCCCTGCGGTTGTGCGGCGTCCCACGCTGCCTCGCGTCTGGCCCCTGGCTCTCAACAGCAGTGATAGGTCACAGGTCAACTTCTGGTTCGATCGCAGTCTCACCGATGACTTGGTCTTCCTCAACAAGAACCTGCTCACCTCCACCACCACACAGGGTGCCACCTGTCTGTCCTTCCAAAAACTGTAAGTGGACTTAAAGAAATGCTTTTCAGTTAAATGTGATAAGCTTGATATTTAGTACTCCAGTTCTGCACAGCTATTGTGTCTGTGATGAGCGGTTCTACATTACATTGTACGGTATTTTATGTAAAATCATTTTTCATAGTCATACATCATGATTTCACGCTTTGTCTGTTTTGACTGAATTTTTTGTTCAATTCTTTAGTGTTTCAGTTCTGGGCACACACAACTACAGCATCGCAGACTTTGCAGAGAGCGACGTGTACGGCGTCATCAAGGCCTACCTTGTCTCAGGTCACTTTTTCATCGTTGTTATTTGTTTTTGTTGTTATTTTTTAAAGTGTTTTTTTACAAGTTTGGATTCAAGATTTGATTCCAAAAATGTGTTACCGTACATAATTTTTTATATTTTATTGTGTTTACAGGAACGACGCCCAAGTGTTACGATGCCAACGATCCGGAACTGAACTCTACCGCCTGGTTCGCTCAGTACATAGGCCCCTTCATGCCTTTCCTCACACTACAGGACCTCAATACTTTTGGTTCTATACAGGTATTGCTCAGTAGGAAGGAAAGTTTATATTTGTATGAATGTACAATATACATATCATCGCTGTTGCGTGGAAACCTTGTATGTCCAAAACTGTTACTTTTCAGGAAATGGAAAAAAGAACCAGTGTTCAAATGGATCCAATGTAGTTATTTTTTTTAAATCACTTAATCACTGTCAGCCTTGCCTCCCTATTTTTGGCATGGCAGAGGCGAATTTGCTAATAATCTACGGATCTACAAGGTCACAACGCATCGTGATGCAACATTTTGTGAGCTTACCGATCTGCTATTTATGCTACTTTTGCGTGACACTGTCATACGGCAAAGTATAAAATACGGCATTTATCTATGAACACACTTAAAAAGATGAAATGTGGAGATACAAGGTTTCTGCTTGACAGTGATGATATGCATGTATGTACTTTATGCATGTAGAAGACTAGATAGAAGTTCGGGCCGCTACGCGGCCCGAACGTCTAGCGTGACGCGTCGTTCACTTTGCAGTGCCACTTTACAGGCACCTCACAGTGTGAGAGAGAGTTTTGTGCTCTCCTAAATCCACGGCAGGCTTTGAAAGTACCCACTTCAGAAAGAGGTGACGTGCATCACCTCTCCAATGACCAAAACCCACTATGGAAGCCGTCGAACTGGTGCGATCTGACGGCATCCTAGAATTTATAGGTAGGATGTGATGTCATATTTATAGAGACGACCGTGATGTCAGATTACGTCACACTGGTGTGATGTCAGATTACGTCACACTGGCGTGATGTCAGATTACGTCACACTGGCTACATACGTACATACTGATAACCGACATGGCGCAGGATTCAAATTGTATATATAGATGAATGGACGGATGAGAAATGCATATAATTGTGAGGGATAGTGGACATCCTAACTCCTCTGTGTTTATATCCTGTCTAGGTCATCCAGGTGTTCACTGTAAACCCGCTGAACATTGCTCTGCTCAACCATTCAGTTCTGGACGCCAACTTCACCGCCTACTACACTGAACTGATCTACCTACAGGACCCCAACTTCAATCCCCTGCTGTAAGTCTGAACTGTGAAACGATGAGCTTAACCCATTCAATCCGGGAACACGTCTGTGTCATTTTCGATTTCTTTGGCTATTCAAAAATAGCAGATCTACAAGTTTATATTGCGACCAAGTGCCACGCTATGAACTTGTAGATCTGCTATTTTTGAAAAATAGTGAAAATGTGTGCAAATCTTTGAATATATATATTTCTAAAGAGAACATTTTTAACTCAAATCTTTGCTTCTGGGTCCCTGGAACTAAATATTTTGAGATGGGGATCCGCGGCCAAATACATATCATTTTGGGGGTCCTTGACATGAAAGTGTTCACTGATATAGCAACATACGTTTTTTTTAGGATTTAGTAGACATTTGTAGAATATATATTCAAAGATTTGAAAAAAACAATGCCAAAGAAATCTAAAAATGACACAGATTCTTTCCCGGTCTAAATGGGTTAACCCTGGCATCCCTATTTTAGTGTTTTTTATTTTAATTTTTACAAATCAAACCCAGTGCCTAAATGTGTCAGCTCACTGACGATCTCCACTCACTGCTTCCAGGCTTCCTCTGCTGTGTCGATGGCTTGCCCCTGGTGCATCTTTCAGTCAGCTGACCTCCTCACAGAGCATGATCATTCTGTACAACCTGACAACACACTGCACAGACCTCGACCCAGAGGTAACACATTCACACACATGCGCCGCACACATTCATGCTTTTGACACTGACGGGTTGTGTTTAAACCTTAATCTCCCATTTGCTGCAGATTGCTGCTGCTTTGGCAGGCAACAGTGGTGGCAACCTCAATGCAAACTACGTCACTGCCCTCGGCAGTCAGAGCGTGGGCTTATCCTCCGGCCAACTCACCGGCGCAACGCCGGGAGACATCCATGCCTCGCTTGGCAAATTATTCCCATCTTTCAAGATTTTTTTTAAATAGCAGATCGACAAGCTCACACTGTGTTGCATCGCAATGCGTTATGAGCTTGTAGATGTATATTGGGTTAAAGTGGTTTTGGTGATGTTGGCCCCCCTGGAACCTCCTCAAGGATGGGGGACCATACTTTGAGAACCACTGTGTGTGTGTGAGAGAGAGAGAGAGAGAGAGAGAGAGAGAGAGAGAGAGAGAGAGAGAGAGAGAGAGAATCATAATATGAAGGTGGGAGATAGACAATGTTTGCTGCTTGCCTCACCAACAGCTGACCTGCATGTACAACTACATCAAAGAAGAAGCAGATGTCACCACCTTCAGCGACTACCCTCCAGATGTTCTCCTCTATTATGAGTAAGTACAGTATGAATGATACTCACAGCTGCCCTTAATGATATGGACTTAACCCATTAAGACCTGAGGCCCATTCTGCAAATGCCTTCAAAACCGTGACTTCTCTGGAGTGAGTGTGGACAATCTGAACATTTTTACTGAAAACATTGATTTGATTGTTTGTACTTGACACTACAATTTCAGTAACTTAATAACCTTTCAACCTGGCGTATATTTTGGGCATGTCATCACAGGATTGCAAGATTTTCAAAAACGTAATAGCTGATTTGCGAGTGTGACATTATAATTCTATTACGTATAAAATAGGGCTTCAGTGGTTAAATCTCATATCCTGCCCTCTCCTATTATGTCCTGTCTGTCTCTCTCTTGTCTTAAACGTGTCCAGATGGAGGTTCTACACCTCCTGACTCCGAAGCAGACTGCAGAGATGCTGCTGGTGCCTACTCCTCCAGAGAAAGATGTACATCATCCATGCAGTGTTTGACCATCTGACACAGTCTCAAGGAGACTTTCCTGAGTTCCTGCACCACCTGGTTCTGCTCGCTAGAGAGGTAACCTCATCTGTAGAGCGTCTTATGACAGCTTAAAAAACGTACAGCAAAATATAATAGTAATTATAATAATAATAATTATTATTATAATGCATGGACTTTTATTTTATTTCTTAGGTTAAGCCACCCTGTGATGTCTACCAAGTCATGTGAGTGTGTTGTGATGATGTTAAATGGCTTACATTTTAAAGGGGTTACACCATGAATGTAAAAAAAATATATTATATATAAATATTGCCCCCTAATACGTATTAAACAGGTTGTAAGCCTAAAAAAACAATATTGACCCATGTAATCCTTCCCCTAGTCCATGACGATGACTGGTCCATCGGCGTCTGCGGTTCTGGATGTGATTGGAGAGCTGAGAGTGTCGATTCTGACTGATGAACAGTTGAGGGACAGTGATGTCATTGGGAAGTGGTTCTCCGGACGTTTGAGAGGGTTCCTGTCATCTGCATCAGGAGAGTTTCTATACTGCCTCAGCAGCAGGAACCTCAGCTGTAACACATACCAGCAAGTGTAAGTATTGAGCTGGAGACTTCTTCCATCTGTATACCCTTTGACTGAATTTTCCCACCTGGGGCTATCATCTTTATGTGGATGTATTTCACATTTAATCTCCCATAATGGGGTGTTTGGATGAAAAGCATAGTTAAGTCACAATGTTTTGAATTTCTTTTCTTTTTTCTTGTGAGTAAAAAGTCGGGTAGCACTTTACAATAGTGACCCGTTATAAAGCATTTATAAACGTTTATAAGTAGTTTGTAGACTATTAACAAATCATTAACAACCTGTTTGTTGACATTCGTAAATGATTACTAAAACCTTTATAACTACAGTTACAAATCATTTGTAAAGTATTAGTAAGTAGTGAACTATTCATGAATAAGCCATTTATATACATCTGTAAAAGATTATTAAATCATTTGTAACGACCCATTCTAAAGCATTTATAAACGTTTATAAGCAGTTTGTAGACTATTAACAAATCATTAACAACCTGTTTATTGACATTCGTAAATGATTACTAAAACCTTTATAACTACGGTTACAAATCATCTATAAAGGTATTAGTAACTATTCATTAATAAGCCATGTATAATACATCTGTAAATGATTATTAAATCATTTGTAACTGATGTTACATAATATATACAAGCTATTGGTAGCTTGTTCATGTTTAACATATGCTTTGTTAAACATTCCTAAAGTATCTATAAATCCTTAGTACATGTTATTATGTGCCCTATAGTAAAGTGAAGACAGTTCATCATTTACAACTGTCTGTTAATGTGTTTGTTCATGTTTAACATGCTTTGTAAAACATTCCTAAAATATCTATAAATCCTTTGTACATGTTATTATGTGCCCTACAGTAAAGTGAAGACAGTTCATCATTTATGACTGTCTGTTAATGTGGACTTTCTCCTTACCTGTTGCAAACTACCTGGCTTTCATGAATGCAGACACCAAACAATTACTAGAATTATCATTCATGTTAAGCAAATGATGCGTAAGACATTCGTAAAGAGTATGTAAACCATTTGTGGTGTTAGGGACCAAAAAAGTCACTACAAAGTACTACCAATCAACTCTAAATTGCCTGAAACGTACTCCTAACAGGTTTTTGGGGGGACGATTTTGGCCTCCACACTTAGTGATTATTTTGGATTTAACTTTCGTTTCGGTGGTGACCAACTTTCGTTTCGGTAGTTTGATTACAAAATGTAAGTTGTGTAAAAAATAATCTGACTATACTAAGTTGTTATTTGTTTGTTTAAGTCAGGCTATACTCTACTCAGAGTCATAAGTTTACAAAATGTACTAAAGTACAGTGAACGTCTGTGCGGTTTGTCTTCATCACTGAAAATAACGTACATGTAAACTGATGTCATGTGCAGTTGGGGTGAAGAAACACAACCATTTCACTCCTAATAATACCTATTTGATTTGACATCCTGACTTGCTGCTGTAGCTGAGGCTTGAACCTGTTGCATGCGGCTCACTAGTCAGTGACTCTATCCATTCACCTACAGCTGTTTCCTTGGAATCTGTGGTTCTGAAACGTTTTGTTGTCAACCCCCCAAATTGACATGTATTTGGGCAGTGGACCCCAATGTGAAAAGATGTAGTGTCAGGGCCCCCCATGAAAAAGATTTATATTTATGCTGTAACACATTTTTTTAAAGTTATTTGTCTTGTTTGTTGTTCAAGGCAAAGCACCAGGAAGGCTGTACTTGTCAGCCATCTGTTAGCTCAATGGGTTGAGACGCAGTATTCATGATCCAGAGGCCATGAGTTCAAATCCCATTGATGTCTTTCCTATGATTCTTTCCTTTGCAGACTGGCTTCCAGAAGATCAACTGAGAACTACCAGGAAGGCTATATTTGTCATCCAACTGTTAGCTCAATGGGTTGAGACGCAGTATACATGATCCAGACGCCATGAGTTCAAATCCCATTGATGTCTTTCCTATGATTCTTTCCTTTGCAGACTGGCTTCCAGAAGATCAACTGAAAACTACCAGGAAGGCTGTACTTGTCAGCCATCTGTTAGCTCAATGGGTTGAGACGCAGTATTCATGCTCCAGAGGCCATGAGTTCAAATCCCATTGATGTCTTTCCTATGATTCTTTCCTTTGCAGACTGGCTTCCAGAAGATCAACTGAAAACTAACAGGAAGGCTGTATTTGTCAGCCATCTGTTAGCTCAATGGGTTGAGACGCAGTATTCATGATCCAGAGGCCATGAGTTCAAATCCCATTGATGTCTTTCCTATGATTCTTTCCTTTGCAGACTGGCTTCCAGAAGATCAACTGAAAACTACCAGGAAGGCTGTACTTGTCAGCCATCTGTTAGCTCAATGGGTTGAGACGCAGTATACATGATCCAGAGGCCATGAGTTCAAATCCCACTGGTGTCTTTACTGTGATGCTTTCCTTTGCAGACTAACTTCTAGAAAAACAAGTTAAAACCACCAGGAAACCTGTAACTCTCAGCCAACAGCTTAGCTCAACTGGTAGAGTGTCTGTCCAATAACATGACTTGACTTGACTTGACTTGAGTGGGTTCGATTCCCACTCGAGTCAAGTGTCCCCGGTATCTTGGGGCAACGGATAAATTGACTGATATCCTTAGTGATGCTTCCCTTTGCAGACTAACTTCTAGAAAACAAGTTAAAACCACCAGGAAACCTGTAACTCTCAGCCAACAGCATAGCTCGACTGGTAGAGCGTCTGTCCAATAACATGACTTGACTTGACTTGAGTGGGTTCGATTCCCACTCGAGTCAAGTGTCCCAGGTAACTTGGGGCAACGGATAAATTGACTGATATCCGTAGAATAACTTGTAGGAGTGTGCTGGTTCAAATCCAGTACAACCCAGGACCGAGCGGTCCTGGGTTCGATTCCCACTAACGTCAAGTCCCCGGTAAATTGGGGCAGCGGGGACACTTGCCTCGAGTGGGAATCGAACCCACTCAAGTCAAGTCAAGTCATGTTATTGGACAGACGCTCTACCAGTCGAGCTATGCTGTTGGCTGAGAGTTACAGGTTTCCTGGTGGTTTTAACTTGTTTTTCCAAAGTTATTCTGCAAAGGGAAGCATCACGAAGAATATCAGTCAATGTATCCGTTGCCCCAAGATACCGGGGACACTTGACTCGAGTGGGAATCGAACCCACTCAAGTCAAGTCATGTTATTGGACAGACGCTCTACCAGTTGAGCTAAGCTGTTGGCTGAGAGTTACAGGTTTCCTGGTGGTTTTAACTTGTTTTTCCAGAAGTTAGTCTGCAAAGGAAAGCATCACAGTAAAGACACCAGTGGGATTTGAACTCATGGCCTCTGGATCATGTATACTGCGTCTCAACCCATTGAGCTAACAGATGGCTGACAAGTACAGCCTTCCTGGTAGTTTTCAGTTGATCTTCTGGAAGCCAGTCTGCAAAGGAAAGAATCATAGGAAAGACATCAATGGGATTTGAACTCATGGCCTCTGGATCATGAATACTGCGTCTCAACCCATTGAGCTAACAGATGGCTGACAAATACAGCCTTCCTGGTAGTTTTCAGTTGATCTTCTGGAAGCCAGTCTGCAAAGGAAAGAATCATAGGAAAGACATCAATGGGATTTGAACTCATGGCCTCCGGATCATGAATACTGCGTCTCAACCCATTGAGCTAACAGATGGCTGACAAGTACAGCCTTCCTGGTAGTTTTCAGTTGATCTTCTGGAAGCCAGTCTGCAAAGGAAAGAATCATAGGAAAGACATCAATGGGATTTGAACTCATGGCCTCTGGATCATGAATACTGCGTCTCAACCCATTGAGCTAACAGATGGCTGACAAGTACAGCCTTCCTGGTAGTTTTCAGTTGATCTTCTGGAAGCCAGTCTGCAAAGGAAAGAATCATAGGAAAGACATCAATGGGATTTGAACTCATGGCCTCTGGATCATGTATACTGCGTCTCAACCCATTGAGCTAACAGTTGGATGACAAATATAGCCTTCCTGGTAGTTTTCAGTTGATCTTCTGGAAGCCAGTCTGCAAAGGAAAGAATCATAGGAAAGACATCAATGGGATTTGAACTCATGGCGTCTGGATCATGAATACTGCGTCTCAACCCATTGAGCTAACAGATGGCTGACAAATACAGCCTTCCTGGTAGTTTTCAGTTGATCTTCTGGAAGCCAGTCTGCAAAGGAAAGAATCATAGGAAAAGACATCAATGGGATTTGAACTCATGGCCTCTGGATCATGAATACTGCGTCTCAACCCATTGAGCTAACAGATGGCTGACAAGTACAGCCTTCCTGGTAGTTTTCAGTTGATCTTCTGGAAGCCAGTCTGCAAAGGAAAGAATCATAGGAAAGACATCAATGGGATTTGAACTCATGGCCTCTGGATCATGAATACTGCGTCTCAACCCATTGAGCTAACAGATGGCTGACAAGTACAGCCTTCCTGGTAGTTTTCAGTTGATCTTCTGGAAGCCAGTCTGCAAAGGAAAGAATCATAGGAAAGACATCAATGGGATTTGAACTCATGGCCTCTGGATCATGAATACTGCGTCTCAACCCATTGAGCTAACAGATGGCTGACAAGTACAGCCTTCCTGGTAGTTTTCAGTTGATCTTCTGGAAGCCAGTCTGCAAAGGAAAGAATCATAGGAAAGACATCAATGGGATTTGAACTCATGGCCTCTGGATCATGTATACTGCGTCTCAACCCATTGAGCTAACAGTTGGATGACAAATATAGCCTTCCTGGTAGTTTTCAGTTGATCTTCTGGAAGCCAGTCTGCAAAGGAAAGAATCATAGGAAAGACATCAATGGGATTTGAACTCATGGCCTCTGGATCATGAATACTGCGTCTCAACCCATTGAGCTAACAGATGGCTGACAAGTACAGCCTTCCTGGTGCTTTGACTTGAACAACAAACAAGACAAATAACTTTAAAAAAAATGTGTTACAGCATAAATATAAATCTTTTTCATGGGGGGCCCTGACACTACATCTTTTCACATTGGGGTCCACTGCCCAAATACATGTCAATTTGGGGGGTTGACAACAAAACGTTTCAGAACCACAGATTCCAAGGAAACAGCTGTAGGTGAATGGATAGAGTCACTGACTAGTGAGCCGCAGGCAACAGGTTCAAGCCTCAGCTACAGCAGCAAGTCAGGATGTCAAATCAAATAGGTATTATTAGGAGTGAAATGGTTGTGTTTCTTCACCCCAACTGCACATGACATCAGTTTACATGTACGTTATTTTCAGTGATGAAGACAAACCGCACAGACGTTCACTGTACTTTAGTACATTTTGTAAACTTATGACTCTGAGTAGAGTATAGCCTGACTTAAACAAACAAATAACAACTTAGTATAGTCAGATTATTTTTTACACAACTTACATTTTGTAATCAAACTACCGAAACGAAAGTTGGTCACCACCGAAACGAAAGTTAAATCCAAAATAATCACTAAGTGTGGAGGCCAAAATCGTCCCCCCAAAAACCTGTTAGGAGTACGTTTCAGGCAATTTAGAGTTGATTGGTAGTACTTTGTAGTGACTTTTTTGGTCCCTAACACCACAAATGGTTTACATACTCTTTACGAATGTCTTACGCATCATTTGCTTAACATGAATGATAATTCTAGTAATTGTTTGGTGTCTGCATTCATGAAAGCCAGGTAGTTTGCAACAGGTAAGGAGAAAGTCCACATTAACAGACAGTCATAAATGATGAACTGTCTTCACTTTACTGTAGGGCACATAATAACATGTACAAAGGATTTATAGATATTTTAGGAATGTTTTACAAAGCATGTTAAACATGAACAAACACATTAACAGACAGTTGTAAATGATGAACTGTCTTCACTTTACTATAGGGCACATAATAACATGTACTAAGGATTTATAGATACTTTAGGAATGTTTAACAAAGCATATGTTAAACATGAACAAGCTACCAATAGCTTGTATATATTATGTAACATCAGTTGATTTAATAATCATTTACAGATGTATTATACATGGCTTATTCATGAATAGTTACTAATACCTTTATAGATGATTTGTAACCGTAGTTATAAAGGTTTTAGTAATCATTTACGAATGTCAATAAACAGATTGTTAATGATTTATTAATATTCTACAAACTGCTTATAAACGTTTATAAATGCTTTAGAATGGGTCGTTACAAATGATTTAATAATCTTTTACAGATGTATATAAATGGCTTATTCATGAATAGTTCACTACTTACTAATACTTTACAAATTATTTGTAACTGTAGTTATAAAGGTTTTAGTAATCATTTATGAATGTCAACAAACAGGTTGTTAATGATTTGTTAATAGTCTACAAACTACTTATAAACGTTTATAAATGCTTTATAACGGGTCACTATTGTAAAGTGCTACCAAAAGTCATATAGTGAAGTTGAATTGAGTCCAAAGTAATGGGTAGTGTGGAAGAGAGCTGAAGAAGCGATAGGTAGGGTGGAACTGATGGAGTCAGGGGTGATTTGTGAGAGGGAAGATGTGTACGGCTTGGAAATGGTGGCACTGATGAGAAGACAGGAGGCGGAACTAGAGGTGGCAAAATTGAGGATGCCAATGATTACATTGGAGGATTAGCCCAGGTTAGAAGGTTTGGGGATAAAGCAAGAGAGGCGAGGTTTGGATGTTTGTTTGGATATATACGGAGGAGGGATGAGAGGTATATTGGGAGAAGGATGCTGAAGATGGAGCTGCCAGGCAAGAGGAGAAGAGGTAGACCAAAGATGAAGTTTATGAATGCGGAGGGAGACGACATGCAGGTGGCTAGAGTGACCAAGGAAGATGCCGAAAACAGAAGCAGATGGAAACAGATGATGTGGCGCACCCTGATGGGAATTGGCCCGAAAAACGAAGAAGTGAAAACAAGTATTTTTCATTGTATTTTGATGTGATCCACAGATTCCAGGAGTTTAGCCATAAGTTCGACAACATGACCTCACATCAGCAGCAAGTGGTCCTGACGGAACTAATAATCCCTTTCCTGTCCCGACCACAGTCAGGTACTGACTAACTGCAATCTATCTATCTATTTTTACAATCTATTAAAATGTTATATTTTTTACAGGAAAATATATTGACTGTATTTCCAGACACCTTTCAATGCCTTAATGTTTCATTCTGATCTGTCCCCTTCAGACCGAGGCCGTGTGTCCAACAGCAGTGTTTACTGGTTGGAGAACAACTTTGGTGCATTCTCAGGTCTTGTGTCTGTCAGTGAATTCCTGAATCTAAACCCAGACTTCTCCCCTGTAAGACTTTAAAGTTGTTACATTACATAACAATGATGAATTATTAACTCCAAGAGATAATTACTTTTTAAATATAAAATAAAGTCCAGTGGTGGTGATCAAGTTTTTCTTGACTTTCTTTCCATCTAGCTGGAGGCTGTAAGGCTCCTGACTCCAAAGCAGAGTGCAGAACTTGTGGTGTTGCCTCTTCTTCCTGAGAAAGACGTTGTCATCCACGCAGTGTTTGACTATCTGACCGAATCTCCAAAGGAGAGAGGATTGGCTGAGTTTGTGTCCCACCTTGTTATGTTCTCTGGAAAGATAAAAACTGTGAAGTAATGATGGTAATATAAACTGTAACTATGCACATTTGGTTTAAAATCACAAACTCTATTTGTCATTTTTCAGGGTGAAATTTCCTGCTTGTCGTACAAAATAATGTAAGTGATCTATCAGTATATTTTGTTTTTTGAAGACCAAGTAGAAATAATTTAAATTCATTATTTTTGGCCTATGTTAACCCCAACTTGTTGGGTCTCAGTTTCACCAGACTGGACCTGGCCATGTTTACTCTTCCACCGAGTGTAGCATCATCCATCACATACAACAAGCTGACTTTGCTTCATCAAATTCCACCAGGTGAGATCTTCGACTGTATCTACCTGAGTTAAAAGTGATGTATCACTATGCTGTTATGTGCACATGTTATTAGCAGTGGTTATGTTTTTCCCATTGCATTTCAAAAATCAACAAAACTTTTTCTGTCTATACTTAGGCTGCAATCATCTACAGTGGAGAGGTAGGTACCTGAAACTATATTCACATTTTAAAGTCTAATTGACTAAATGTCATCAAATTAAAAACATTTCACCCTTTCTTTCTTTCCCAAGTGCAATGTTACTTCAGCAAATGGTAAGTGTATAGTAGTTTTGATTCATTGTTATGAATTTTATTGTGATTTATTTTCATAATGAATTAATGAATTAATGTTTTCACAGAAACAGACATTTGTGTTGGAATTAACAGGTGAGTGTTCTGAGGCAATGCCTACAATATCTCAAATATATTTAATGAACAAACTTTTCGTTTTGCAACTCAAGAAACATTTGATATGTTTTCCTTTTCGGCTACCAAAGCACTGCACTACAGCTCCTCCTCAACAACGGACAGATGAATGGACGCTTTTGTGACTTTGGCATTGAAGAATACACGTGTGCTTCAGTAAGCCACTTAAGTCTCTCACATTGAACGCAACAGTTATTATTTTCCAATTTTGACTTCATTAAAGGTTTCCTGTTTTTTCTGTTCTGCTTTGTCCATTATCTCCACCCAGGTGTCCATGTTGACAGCACAGGATCTGGCATCAGTGATGAAGTGTAACCAGTCCCCCAGCTCCACTGGTTCCAGACCAGTCTGGAAGCTGTTCCTCTCTAAGACCTCTGGGGTGTTGGATGCAGCTCTGGATCTACTTACCAACACGGTACAAAAAGTAGCTCTAACCAGACACTGAAAACAACTTTTATGGTGAAGACAGAATGAACAATCTCTAAAACGAATTAAAAGTAACACATCTGAATTCTGAAATTATTTAAATTTAAAGCTCATGTTTTTGATAATCTTAAAAAGATTTGCTAATGAAATAAAAATGCTAATAAAAAAAATCACTGTCAGGCAAACAGTCTATCAAGATTTGAAAGAATATTTCTATTATAGAGCGGGAATCTTTATCTACTATTCCATACACTAAATATCCTCACATAATATTAATGCAAATTTAATAATATTAAATATTGACCCATGTAATCCTTCCCCTAGTCCATGACCATGACTGGTCCATCAGCGTCTGTGGTTCTGGATGAGATGAGAGTGGCAATTCTGACTGATAAACAGTTGAGGGACAGTGATGTCATCAGGACGTGGTTCTGGTTTGAGAGGGTTCCTGTCATCTGCATGGTTTCTACGCTGCCTTAGCAGCAGGAATCTCAGCTGTAACTCATACCAGCAAGTGTAAGTATTGACCTGCATGTATTTTAGCCCCACTAGCAGCAGGGCTCTAAGGATGGCTACTGTATGTTGATTGTTTGATCTATACGTCCATCTGTAACTTTGGTCCCAAAGAAGATGTCTTGAAAACTACTGGCTGGATTTCCATAGACTTTTCTGTGCACCTTCATTCTTCCTGGGGGATGATTTTGATTTTGATGACTCCGTTGCCTTTTCTCTAGCTTCACCAATAAGCTAAGAAATAAGTATTTCTCATTCTGTGTTTGATTCACCAGTTTGAAGGAGTTTAGCCATCAGTTTGACAACATGACCTCACAGCAGCAGCATTTGGGCCTGAAGGAACTAATCCGCCCTTTCCTCTCCCGACCACAGCCAGGTACTGACTAACTGCAATATCTCAATAACAGTTTGGCTCTCATTTTCAAATGTATTTGCTAAATAAATATATTCCCATTCTATTCTCAATTAGAATGGGATATCTTTACTGGAAAATGTTTTGACTGGTATTTGCAGCCATTTTTCTGTTTGAATGCCTTAATACTTTGTTCTGATCTGTCCCCTACAACAGCAGTGCTTACTGGCTGCAGAACAACTTTGGGCCATTCTCAGCCCTTGTGTCTGTCAGAGAATTCCTGAATCTCAACCCAGGCTTCTCCCCTGTAAGACTTCATCGCTGTCACATAAAAACAAGAAAGAATGACATAGATGTCATGATGGACAGCGCAGGACCCCCCCCCCCCAAAAAAAAAGAAAATAGTTTTGGGGGTACAAAAGCATGGGATGAAAAAAAAAAAAAAAAAAAAAAAGGAGGTCCGCGGTCGTCCCCCCCCCTTAGGGGTCCCTGGAGACCCTTGGGGGTCCCTGGGGGTGACCTACAGACACGGCGAAGGAAAACTGTAAAGCCACAGCCATGCGATGTTGCACATGAACTCTGCAGCCGCACTGAGCAGAGATGCTCATAGGCCTGCGTCCTGCGTCGCTGACGCACAATATTGTGAAAGGACGCATTCATGACACCGTCGTGCCGTCGTGGCGTCGTACTAGAGTTGTCACCAACAACAGAGAAAAATATAAAAACCAGAAAAAGTGCTCCTCGGAGCACAGGTCTCCGCCAGGTCAGGTAGGTTATTGTGGGCCAGCAATTTTCGGAATTCGCCAATCAGGATGGAATATAAAAAATTTGACAGATCCATCTTGATCACTTGACTATAGAGATCATGTGTACTGATTTGCATGTTTGGACAAAATTAAAAGTAATATAAAAAAGAAACATCTGCCTCCTGGTGGCGCTATAATAGGGCAATGTTAAAAGGGTGGCGTTTGTTCTTCAACGTAGTGCAAATGTGCGTGCAAAGTTCCACCACAATTGGACGCTGTGTTCATGATTTGCGGCATTTTGTTCAAAGCGGGCCACTCCTGCAAACTTTAGATGTCAATGTTAGCCAATCACGATGGAATATGAAATATCAAACAGATGCATCTTGATCACATGACTATAGAGATCATGTGTACCGATTTGCGTGAAATTTGGAAAAAATGTGAAGGCTTAATCTAAAAAAAAAAAAGTTTTACATAAGTCGGCCTCCTGGTGGCGCTATAAAAGGCTAATGTGAAAAATGCAGGGCAGATATTTTTCCTTGGCCTCTAGGGAGTATGTGTGCAAAGTTTCACGCAGATCGGTGCAGATAGTTAAAAACACAAATCTGCCTTTTATAGCGCCACCATGAGGCTGATTTGAACATTTTCAAATGGCATTTCTTCCTCGGCCTAGTGGGAACATGCGTGTTAAATTTCACATAAATCACAAGCTGCGTTCATGATTTGAGGCATTTAGTTCAAAATGGACCAATCCTGCAAACTTTGGAAGCCAACCTTAGCCAATCAGGATGGAATATGGAAAATCAGGCAGATCTGTGTTGATCACATGACTATAGAGATACTGTGCACCGATTTGCGTGATGTTTGGATAAAATCTGTAGGAGTACTGTCCAAAAATGTCTTTTGCACAAATCAGCCTCCTGGTGGCGCTATAAAAGGCCCATGTGAAAAATTTGGGGCAGAGGTTCTGCTCTGGCATCCAGGGAGTGTGTGTGCACAGTTTCACTGCGATCAAGCCAACGGTGCCAGAGATTAGCTGTTCACAGACACACGGACACACACACACACAGACACACGGACGGACAGGGGGTAAAACATACTCTCTCGCCATGCCTTCGGCCTGGCGGAGACAATAATTTGCGATTAAATTATTAGTGCACGATAAGTATCGGCCCGATAATTATCGGTTCGATATCAGGAATTATGACGTCATCACGATAAAACCGATAACATTAATAATAGCTCCGATAATATATAATATTTGTCAACTGTGATCTGCATGGACTCTCAGTTAGACACCGTTGTACTGGAGAAGTATAACTCTCGGTTAGACACCGTTGTACTGGAGAAGTATAACTCTCGGTTAGACACCGTTGTACTGGAGAAGTATAACTCTCGGTTAGACACCGTTGTACTGGAGAAGTATAACTCTCGGTTAGACACCGTTGTACTGGAGAAGTATAACTCTCGGTTAGACACCGTTGTAGTGTTGTGCTAGTGGTGTGCTAGTTACTGAAAACCAGTGACTAGTTACCATTACTAGTTACTTGTCATGTAAAAGTAACTCAGTTACTTTACTAGTTACTTACACCAAAAAGTAATGCGTTACTGTGAAAAGTAACTTTGAAGTTACTTTAAAAAAGAAAGGGCTCCCATTATTGCCCTTATAGCCTTCATTTCAGTACTGTTATTGCATTGGAGAATAATACAATCTGTTGATCAACTTGACATGCATTTGCATCACTGAACTCTGCTAAGCAATGTGGTCAATACCAGGGGTTACGATATAGGATTGTAACCTGCTGGTCCCAATGTCCGGAATGAATCAAATGTATCAGACATCTGATAAAAAATACCGGTCATAACTATATTTAAGCATTAATTACAATTAAGCAGGTGCGTAAATACAGCCTAACACTTAGGCCTACAGCATTATATTTTGGATTGAGCTATTTGAACATGAACCATGATGAACGAGTAATATACACATTTTATATACAGTAGCAGGGTCATCTTGCACAAATACATTAATTACCTACACTTGTGCCTGGCAATGTCCTTCTCACCCATTGACTTGCATGTTAAATGATGGCGTTTCCCCTTAAAAAATAATCGATCATTTCAGGAGCAAGAGCTTAAAAATCTATTCTAAATCTAGTCAACAAGGCCTGCAGTAGGCTATGCACTGGACAAATATGCATGACATTATTTCAATACACTAAAAACCAGTGGTGGAAAGTAACTAAGTACATTTACTCAAGTACTGTACTTATAAGTACAATTTTGAGGTATCTGTACTTTACTTGAGTATTTCCAATTTCCAATACTTTTACTACTACTCCACTACATCTCAGAGGCAACTATTGTACTTTTACTCCACTACATGTATTTGAAAACTTTAGTTACTAGTTACTTTTCAGATATAAATTATGATATAATGAAACATACATTAACCACTTTAACCCTATTTTATACCTAGCCGGTCTACAAGCTCACAACGCGTCGCATCGCGACCCGTTGTGAGCTTGAAGATCTGCTATTTTCAAATATTTAGTACTTTTACTTTTGGTACTTTAAGTGCATTTTGATGCCAATACTTTTGTACTTTTACTCAAGTAAATTTTGAATTCTGGACTTTTACTTGTAACAAGAGTATTTCTATATTGCAGTATTGGTACTTTTACTTAAGTAAAGAATTTGAGTACTTTTTCCACCACTGCTAAAAACATGGGAAATGTTAGAGGGAGTAATAGCCACGGATACACGACGGTCGACTGTCACGACCGTCATGGATGAACTTCAACCTAGTGTTTGCACTTTCTCCATTTATGACCCGTACATCTACATAAACGTTCATATTTCAAAGATAAAGTGCTTATCCCATGGCGACGGAGGTTACATGTATATATGGGCTCTCAAAAGTACCTGTATCATCCGTATTGTTCAATAAAAAGCATTTTAATCTGATCGGTGGCCATATGCTTTTAACAGAGTGACCCTATCGGTTGGTAGGTGTATTGCACTCGAATACATTATGAAAAAATGGCCACTAATCGGATTACAATGCTTTTCATTGAACAATAGTATAGTTCAGCTTGGGAAAAGCAGCCTTTAACGGGTTTGGGTACGTGGTTCATAATCACCATTGCGTTATCGTGGTTATCTCTCTCTCTCTCTCTCTCTCTCTCTCTCTCTCTCTCTCTCTCTCTCTCTCTCTCTCTCTCTCTCTCTCTCTCTCTCTCTCTCTCTCTCTCTCTCTCTCTCTCTCTCTCTGGACCTCACTGTCCATGAAAAGAATGTCGGGGACTCGGGGCTCCCGAAAATTATCTCGCAGAATCGCTGCTGCGCTGAAAATAGCAGATCTACAAGCTCACAACGCGTAGTGATGGGACCTGTTGTGAGCTTGTAGATCTGCTATTTTCAAATAGCCAACGCAGCCATGCAGATCTGCAAGCCTAACCGAATGACTGTTAAAGCAGTTTGTTTAAATTACTTTATAAAATGTTATATTTTCACAGGGATTATTTATTAGTGTAGATATACATTTTGGAGTGGATATATGTGTCCAGATGCCTGTCAGACCGTCTGCTCCGCAGGTCTAGAATGGAATAAACGGGCGCAGCCAACGTCAACAATTGGTCTCGACCAGACGTGAGATCTCAGCGTAAAGTAGGATGAAGCCCACGTCAGGATATATTGATAAATGCCGAAAGGTGCGGTGATATCGCCGTACGTTCATTATTCGGGCTACACCGCGTTGATAAATGAGGGCCACTGTGCCTTAACTCCGCCAGACAGCTTTTTGTGTATTTACTATGAATATCGCCCCTATACTTAAGGCTGACAAATAACGTAATACACATCCATTCTCTCTCTACGTCCTGCGTGTCTGGAGGATGTTGGGTCTTTTGAGCAATTGAGCCAATGTGTATTCTCAGAATCCCATTTCACACTCGAGTGTGAAATGTGTCTGTCTGTGTCCCTCATTCACAGAACCGGTTTATTGACATAAGCGCACAATATAAACACCACACACATGTCCTGGCCTGAGTGGCCTCGTTCTCTTCATGTTTGATTCTTGAGACAGCAGAGAGGCAGCAATGGCACCAGCGTAAAAAAAAAAGTTTGTCCAGAGCAAACTCAGCGACGCGAGGACGCCTAAACGAACGGTCGCCTAAACCACTTTCAGGGCAAGCTGCTTCAGGCTGCAGCATCAGTCCTGCTTGGTAAAATAAAGGCTGAACTCAGTGGACATTGGACAATATTTTGCAATAGGCCTACTCGCGTATAAAGATTTCCCGCTTTCCAAACGGGAACTAGTTGCAGTTTGTATTCGATTCATGGAGGATGGAGGACTCATCAAAGAGCGGGCAGTGGAATTTATTGACACCGCGGATTTGACTGCACGGTGCATCACAAAGCGCTCCTAAAATAAACCTTTCCGAGCGCACTTTATGTACACTGCAATTCTCACTGGCTAAATGTAGTGCTTTGCACTCTGTAGCCTAACAAAGCATCCCTGGATATTAGCAATACATTGCCAGCTTTGTTTTTGTGTATCAAGTGGTCCCCCCCCCTTTTTCTCTCTCATGTAGCCTACTGGTGCAGCGATATGCTTGTGGTTCAAGAAAGTACAAAATAAAAGTCTTTGAGTCGTTGTCATGGTTAATAATTTACCAATCATCTACCAACTATTGTAGGCTACCCGTGTCTAAGCTAAAACATAAACATGTAGGTCGCCTACATAGGCTACTTTGGTAAATAAATCTGGTTATTTGAAGAGGAGGTTATTCAACTCTCCAGCTGTCTATCTGCGACTCTCTCCCCCCCGCCGCCCCTTGCGCTTCAACTACATGCAAAAAGGCCGTTCGCAGCTCGCGATGCTTAAATGAAGAAATGTGCACAGAAAATCATCTAAAACTATGCTAAATAAACCCCAAATAAAAATCAAAAATAAAAGCGGGGCTTTATTGTGGCTTAAATAGATTCAAGTCAACACTTATTAATGTTTTGGTGCATTCTATAATTTAATACAAAATTCTGATGCCTCCATAGTCTATAGTCTACATGTCTACTCAGTGGTGGAAAGTAACTAAGTACATTTACTAAAGTACTGTACTTGAGTACAGTTTTGAGGTATTTGTACTTTACTTGAGTATTTCCAATTTACAATACTTTTACTTCTACTCCACTACATCTCAGAGGCAAATATTGCACTTTTACTCTACATTTAGTTGAAAACTTTAGTTACTAGTTACTTTTCAGATATAAACTATGATATAATGAAATATACATTAACCACTTTAGCCCTATTTCATACCTATAGGCTATTTGAAAATAGCAGATCTACAAGCTCACAACGCGTCGCATCGCGACGCCTTGTGAGCTTGTAGATCGGCTATTTTCAAATATTTGTAGATCGGCTATTTTCAAATATTTAGTACTTTTACTTTTGGTACTTTAAGTACATTTTGATGCCAATACTTTTGTACTTTTACTCAAGTACATTTTTAATTCTGGACTTTTACTTGTAACGGAGTATTTTTATATTGCAGTATTGGTACTTTTACTTAAGTAAAGAATTTGAGTACTTTTTCCACCACTGTGTCTACTTCTCTGCAGTGCCTGAGTGCCTGTGACAACAGGCAGCCGTTCCAAATTTTTCGGAGCAAAGAGGGGGCGTCTCCCTGCATGAATCCAAGTTGCAGCAACCAATCGGTGTTTGGAGCAAAGAGGGGGCGTCTCCCTGCATGAATCCAAGTTGCAGCAACCAATCGGTGGCAACCAGACCCTTTTTTAGCAAGCCGGCCCACTTTTTCCCACAAACAGAGAGTCCCTGACCAAATCACGCCCCGTTACGCCCCTTTTTCGCCTAAGCCACCTCCTCTCTTTATAAGCCTGCAGAGGTTACATCCCACATACCTCAGTTGCCTTTCATCTCTCTCCATAGAGGACAGCTCGCTTCGCTTGAGCTGTCCTAAAAAACATGGGGTGACTAATCGATAGGAAAAAAATGTAATTTTGGGTTGAACTATCCCTTTAACATCATTTCCACTTTTCTGTTGCTTCGTGCATTTGGTCATGTCTGTCTGTTTGTCCATCACTTTTATTGGGATTGGCGTTTTCATTTTGCCCGAGCAGAAAACTAAGCGACAGTTCCTGAAGGCATTCCTTAAAGTCCTTAGGCGGGATGGAGTGAAGAAGTGGAAGAAGAGGAGAATGAAGAAAGCCATCAGGCATTCCATTAGGAACAGCAGGACAAAACCATCCACCAGTAAGTCTCAGCTCCTGGGTTAGGGTTTTTTTTCCACCATTGTACCGAAAATTTCGTTTCGGTACACCATTGTACCGAAACGAAAGTTAAATCCGAAAAAAGCACTAAGTGTTGAGGCCAAAATCGTCCTCCCAAAATCCTGTTAGGAGTACGTTTCAGGCAATTTAGAGTTGATTGGTAGTAATTTGTAGTGACTTTTTTTTTTCACCATTGTACCAAAAATTTCGTTTCGGTACAGCATTGTACCGAAACGAAAGTTAAATCCGAAAAAAGCACTAAGTGTTGAGGCCAAAATCGTCTCCCCAAAAACCTGTTAGGAGTACGTTTCAGGCAATTTAGAGTTGATTGGTAGTACTTTGTAGTGACTTTTTTTTTTCACCTTTGTACCGAAACGAAAGTTATATCCGAAAAAAGCACTAAGTGTGGAGGCCAAAATCGTCCTCCCAAAATCCTGTTAGGAGTACGTTTGAGGCAATGTAGAGTTGATTGGTAGTATTTTGTAGTGACTTTTTTTTTTCCCCATTGTGCCGAAAATTTCGTTTCGGTACACCATTGTACCGAAATGAAAGTTAAATCCGAAAAAAGCACTAAGTGTTGAGGCCAAAATCGTCTCCCCAAAAACCTGTTAGGAGTACGTTTCAGGCAATTTAGAGTTGATTGGTAGTACTTTGTAGTGACTTTTTTTTTTCACCTTTGTACCGAAACGAAAGTTATATCCGAAAAAAGCACTAAGTGTGGAGGCCAAAATCGTCCTCCCAAAATCCTGTTAGGAGTACGTTTGAGGCAATGTAGAGTTGATTGGTAGTATTTTGTAGTGACTTTTTTTTTTCCCCATTGTGCCGAAAATTTCGTTTCGGTACACCATTGTACCGAAATGAAAGTTAAATCCGAAAAAAGCACTAAGTGTTGAGGCCAAAATCGTCTCCCCAAAAACCTGTTAGGAGTACGTTTCAGGTAATTTAGAGTTGATTGGTAGTACTTTGTAGTGATTTTTTTTTTCACCTTTGTACCGAAACCAAAGTTATATCCGAAAAAAGCACTAAATGTGGAGGCCAAAATCGTCCTCCCAAAATCCTGTTAGTAGTACGTTTGAGGCAATTTAGAGTTGATTGGTAGTACTTTGTAGTGACTTTTTTTTTTCACCATTGTACCGAAACGAAAAAAAAATTACTAAGTCCAGAGCTCGATGAATGTTAGGGACCAAAAAAAAAGTCACTACCAATCAACTTTAAATTGCCTGAAACGTACTCCTAACAGGTTTTTGGGGGAGCAATTTTTTTTTTGACACAATGGTGTCACTACCGAAACGAAAAAAAAATTACTAAGTCCAGAGCTCGATGAATGTTAGGGACCAAAAAAAAGTCACTACCAGTCAACTTTAAATTGCCTGAAATGTACTCCTAACAGGTTTTGGGGGGAGCAATTTTTTTTTTGACACAATGGTGTCACTACCGAAACGAAAAAAAAATGACTAAGTCCAGAGCTCGATGAATGTTAGGGACCAAAAAAAAAGTCACTACCAATCAACTTTAAATTGCCTGAAACGCTGGGCGCTGGGGGCGTGTTCTCTCCTCCACGTCATCGGCGCCCATACCCTAGGTGGGGTTGGTGAAAGGGCCTACTCTGTGTGGAGTTTGCATGTTCTCCCCGTGTCTCCTAGGGTAGTTAATACCCTCACAAAAACATGTAGTAATCCTGGTCACTATACTGCCTCCCCCTGGTCAGCCGGGGCGCCTGATGGAGGAGAAGGGAACTGGTTGGAATAACGTGTTCCTTCCACGCGCTATGTCCAACCAGGGAAACTCCCCCCTATCGGGTGATAAGAAGCGGCCTGCTTGCTCCTCATGCATTGAAGGAGGCATGAGCTTCAGCTTGGGCTCTCCCTAGGCTGGCAGAGGGTAGGTAGTGCCCAGGATTACATAGGCAATTGGCACTGGGTGAAAAAATGTGGGTTACAAAATCGTGGGATAAAAATTATTAAAAAAAAAAAAAAAAAAAAAATTGCCTGAAACGTACTCCTAACAGGTTTTTGGGGGAACAATTTTTTTTTTGACAAAATGGTGTCACTACCGAAACGAAAAAAAAAAAAAACTAAGTCCAGAGCTCGATGAATGTTAGGGACCAAAAAAAAAGTCACTAACAAACAACTTTAAATTGCCTGAAACATACTCCTAACAGGTTTTTGGGGGAACAATTTTTTTTTTGACACAATGGTGTCACTACCGAAACGAAAAAAAAACATTACTAAGTCCAGAGCTCGATGAATGTTAGGGACCAAAAAAAAAGTCACTACCAATCAACTTTAAATTGCCTGAAACGTACTCCTAACAGGTTTTTGGGGGATTTTTTTTTTTTTTGACACAGTGGTGTCACTACCGAAACGAAAAAAAAATTACTAAGTCCAGAGCTCGATGAATGTTAGGGACCAAAAAAAAAGTCACTACCAATCAACTTTTTTTACATGTACTTAAAAGACGTATGAAAAAATTGCCTTTCCCTGTTCTCAAGTAAAATATTGATATGCGATTAAAATGTGATTAATTGTGATTAATTCATTACAAAGCCTCTAATTAATTTGATAAATGTTTTTAATCGAGTCCCAGCCCTAGTTCTTATTATATATATTTATAATGTTCTTACCCTTCATCACAGACACCTGTAGCAGAACCTCCAAACTTTGATCCGGTGTACATAAACTGACCGTTGGAGATTTCCCCAGCAGAGCCACATGACTTCCCTGTGGAAGAGAAAGAAATATCCTTCAATACACTGGTATGAAATATCCAGTGGTGTAAAGTAACTAAGTACATTTACTAAAGTGCTGTACTTAAGTACAATTAGAAGGTACTTTTACTTTACTGGAGTATTTCCAATTGTCTATACTTTTACTTTACTGGCAAAAGTATGTTGTCATTTCAAACCTTAATGTGCATGGTTACATTTTCTATTATCTTTACTTTATGTTTTTACCGTTCCAGAGAACATAACAAGGTGGGACACAAACTCAGCCAATCCAGTTGGAGATGCAGTCAGGGAGTCAAACTAAGTGACAACCAGGAATAGATTGGTGACCACCGGAGAGACGGGTGACAGCCGGAATGTAGACGGCATCCGGGAGCAGTTTGGGTTGGCGCCCCAGTCTGTGTCTTCCGTGAGGAAGAAGCCCAACAAATCCACGGTGAGGCCTTTAGGAGGGCCATTCAAGCAAGCCGCTAAGGGAGCCTGCAGTACCACCACGGGCCAAGACACCATCACACCAGAATGAAACGTTTGGAGCGGGGGAGTCTGGTGCAACGCACAGGTCCTGGACCTGGTGAGACGGAGGAGGAGCCCGGCCAGGAGGCCAGAGGCCATCCACAGAGCCTAGCCCCTCCACGTACCAGCAATTCCTCTCCCCCATTCCTGGCAGAGTAGTTTCGGACAAACGTATTGAGTGGCCCTGTCTTTCCCTATTTAGGACTGACCGTGGGTAGCTACCTGGGACGTAAGTCGGGGCTTGATCAACCCTGGCTGGGTCACCTGGGCGAGGGTGTATGTTGCGAGACCCGAAACATCCTATGACCCCAGGCTACAACACTGATGATACGTCCCAGGTGCATCCATGTGATGTTTTTTCGTTATAGAGAGGAACAGCTTCCAGACTGGTCTGGAACCAGTGGAGCTGGGGGACTGGTTAAACTTCATCACTGATGCCAGATCCTGTGCTGTCAACATGGACACCTGGGTGGAGATAATGGACAAAGCAGAACAGAAAAAAACAGGAAACCTTTAATGAAGTCAAAATTGGAAAATAATAACTGTTGCGTTCAATGTGAGAGACTTAAGTGGCTTACTGAAGCACACGCGTATTCTTCAATGCCAAAGTCACAAAAGCGTCCATTCATCTGTCCGTTGTTGAGGAGGAGCTGTAGTGCAGTGCTTTGGTAGCCGAAAAGGAAAACATATCAAATGTTTCTTGATTTGCAAAACGAAAAGTTTGTTCATTAAATATATTTGAGATATTGTAGTTATTGCCTCAGAACACTCACCTGTTAATTCCAACACAAATGTCTGTTTCTGTGAAAACATTAATTCATTCATTCATTATGAAAATAAATCACAATAAAATTCATAACAATGAATCAAAACTACTATACACTTGAATGACAAATAGAGTTTGTGATTTTAAACCAAATGTGCATAGTTACAGTTTATATTACTATCATTACTTCACAGTTTTTATCTTTCCAGAGAACATAACAAGGTGGGACACAAACTCAGCCAATCCTCTCTCCTTTGGAGATTCGGTCAGATAGTCAAACACTGCGTGGATGACAACGTCATTCTCAGGAAGAAGAGGCAACACCACAAGTTCTGCACTCTGCTTTGGAGACAGGAGCCTTACAGCCTCCAGCTAGATGGAAAGAAAGTCAAGAAAAACTTGATCACCACCACTGGACTTTATTTTATATTTAAAAAGTAATTATCTCTTGGAGTTAATAATTCATCATTGTTATGTAATGTAACAACTTTAAAGTCTTACAGGGGAGAAGCCTGGGTTTAGATTCAGGAATTCACTGACAGACACAAGACCTGAGAATGCACCAAAGTTGTTCTCCAACCAGTAAACACTGCTGTTGGACACACAGCCTCGGTCTGAAGGGGACAGATCAGAATGAAACATTAAGGCATTGAAAGGTGTCTGGAAATACAGTCAATATATTTTCCTGTAAAAAATATAACATTTTAATAGATTGTAAAAATAGATAGATAAATTGCAGTTAGTCAGTACCTGACTGTGGTCGGGACAGGAAAGGGATTATTAGTTCCGTCAGGACCACTTGCTGCTGATGTGAGGTCATGTTGTCGAACTGATGGCTAAACTCCTGGAATCTGTGGATCACATCAAAATACAATGAAAAATACTTGTTTTCACTTCTTCGTTTTTCGGGCCAATTCCCATCAGGGTGCGCCACATCATCTGTTTCCATCTGCTTCTGTTTTCGGCATCTTCCTTGGTCACTCTAGCCACCTGCATGTCGTCTCCCTCCGCATTCATAAACTTCATCTTTGGTCTACCTCTTCTCCTCTTGCCTGGCAGCTCCATCTTCAGCATCCTTCTCCCAATATACCTCTCATCCCTCCTCCGTATATATCCAAACAAACATCCAAACCTCGCCTCTCTTGCTTTATCCCAAAACCTTCTAACCTGGGCTAATCCTCCAATGTAATCATTGGCATCCTCAATTTTGCCACCTCTAGTTCCGCCTCCTGTCTTCTCATCAGTGCCACAATTTCCAAGCCGTACACATCTTCTCTCTCACTCTAGCTGGAACCCTTCTCTCACAAATCACCCCTGACTCCATCAGTTCCACCCTACCTATCGCTTCTTCAGCTCTCTTCCACACTACCCATTACTTTGGACTCAATTCAACTTCACTATATGACTTTTTACTCACGAGAAAAAAGAAAAGAAATTCAAAACATTGTGACTTAACTATGCTTTTCATCCAAACACCCCATTATGGGAGCACTTTCTTCTTCTCCAGCGTACAGCTGGACACTACCAGCAAACTGGAATTACTGGAAACACCAGGAGACACACAGCACACATCTCAAAAGAGTGCTACCACATTTTCAAACACAAAATGTAATTTATTCAGTCTCTAAAATTCAGTCCCTTACATATCTTATTTTCCTTTTGGCTAATATGTCATGGAATTACATTACATTACATTACAGTCATTTAGCAGACGCTTTTATCCAAAGCGACTTCACACACATCACTCTTTTATAATTTGTTGTACGATGTT
This sequence comes from Gymnoscopelus microlampas, assembly GCF_963454915.1. NCBI lineage: Eukaryota > Metazoa > Chordata > Actinopteri > Myctophiformes > Myctophidae > Gymnoscopelus > Gymnoscopelus microlampas. Next base: position 2,432,048 of record NC_139962.1, read on the forward strand.
GCTTGTAGAAATGTATGCTAATTTTTACTACTTTCTTTTTTATTTGTGAAAATGCATGAATTATTATTATTAGGACTTTTATTTCTATAAAATAATAATTGATTCTTATTTTTGCCAGCCCAAAATACGGATGCCAGGGTTAATTAGGTTAAAAATAGTTTTGGGTGGGGCGCCCGTTGGCCTAGCGGTCCAGGCGCATACCATATATAGGCTCTAATACAGTCTGACAGAGTGTCGCGAGTTTGAATCCCAGTCCCGACAACCTTTGCTGCATGTCATTCCCCATCTCTCTCTCCCTGTTTCCTGTCTCGCTCTACTATACACTGTCAATAAAGCCCAAAATATTCCCAATTTATTTTTTATAATAATAGTTTTTTGGATTAATGTCGATGTTCAAGTGTGTGCAAGTAGTGAAGAAATACTAAAGTAAACATGATTTACGATACTACTGGCTCCCTCCCCAACACCCCTCACCTGAGGGTGTCCTCTGAGATGGTCTGTAGGACACTGGTATCCAGGGAACACAGGTTGGGTCCCTTAACACAACTGAGCTCTGCACTGCCAAGACTGTTGCCCGCCTTAGTCAGATACTTGGAAATGATGGCCTTGGCCTTGATGGTGACAAAAAATGTGTTAGTGCCATATACATGTACTGCACACATTTACGAACACACATGCAAAAACGTGTAAATATAATCACAACGCATTATGTTTTCTCACTTCTACACTGATTACACTGCCTGCCAGCCAGCCAGACAGACAGACAGACAGACAGACAAACAGACAGACGCTCTACCTCCTGAGCCACTGTCCTCCTGAGCCACTGCATGTATATTTGTCAATAACACCATCAATCAATCAAAGATCATTTGTATACTTACCAGAGCTGAATCCCACTCCCCATCTGAAGAGTCCATTAAAGAACACAGTGTGTCAATCTGTGTGATGTTCCACATGCTGATGTCATCAGTAGTGGCGTTGTGTGACGCAGGCCCCAGCTCCTGGACTTTCTCTTCTGAGATGAACGACTCACTGACATAGGCCTGACGTTGTGGATAGAGACATATTAGTGGATAGAGACATATTAGACGGGACACCAGATCAGAAATGCAACTGGAATCACTTTATTTGCGATACCTGTTCATTCATGCAATACATTTACAAGACTTTTATCTTGGTGGTAACGTGGTCAGACAATATTAAATATTATGGTAAAAGGACAACAGCCTCACATGCAAGAATACAATGCAAAATACATTGGAAAAAGACTTTCCAAATGTCTTCATGAAGTTATCATTTAATTGGATGAAATACGCCAGGCACACAAGAAAATACCAATTGTTGACCACAGGGTTGTTGGGGGGCAATATTTATATATAATATATTTTTTTTACATTCATGGTGTAGCCCCTTTAAAATGTAAGCCATTTAACATCATCACAACACACTCACATGACTTGGTAGACATCACAGGGTGGCTTAACCTAAGAAATAAAATAAAAGTCCATGCATTATAATAATAATTATTATTATTATAATTACTATTATATTTTGCTGTACGTTTTTTAAGCTGTCATAAGACGCTCTACAGATGAGGTTACCTCTCTAGCGAGCAGAACCAGGTGGTGCAGGAACTCAGGAAAGTCTCCTTGAGACTGTGTCAGATGGTCAAACACTGCATGGATGATGACGTCTTTCTGTGGAGGAGTAGGCACCAGCAGCATCTCTGCAGTCTGCTTCGGAGTCAGGAGGTGTAGAACCTCCATCTGGACACGTTTAAGACAAGAGAGAGACAGACAGGACATAATAGGAGAGGGCAGGATATGAGATTTAACCACTGAAGCCCTATTTTATACGTAATCGAATTATAATGTCACACTCGCAAATCAGCTATTACGTTTTTGAAAATCTTGCAATCCTGTGATGACATGCCCAAAATATACGCCAGGTTGAAAGGTTATTAAGTTACTGAAATTGTAGTGTCAAGTACAAACAATCAAATCAATGTTTTCAGTAAAAATGTTCAGATTATCCACACTCACTCCAGAGAAGTCACGGTTGAGGTCATAGAAGTCTGTGATGGGGGCGAACATGGAGAAGAATCCAAAGTTCTCCTCCAGCCATTCTGCACTATGGCTGGATGAGGAGACACACTGAGGATCTGAAGATAAATACACAAGTCAGTGTAGGCTATAATAGTATAGTATTAGAATAGAGTAATGTTTTACTCAAAAATGTACTCTGAAAGCAACAGAAATTCCTGTACATCTGCAGACAAATGGTCCTCTGAGCTTGTCTCTAGCTATGGCTACTTGGTTCACTTACCGGACGTGTTGTGATGTAGCAAGAAGGAATGGATGAAGTGTTCGTACATCACTGGGCTGTGGTTGTGATCAGGATCCATGAGACGCATATGATGACTCAGATCTTTTACTCTGGACCCAGCAATGCAAAGAAATGTATCATTATTCCGGGACTATTTTGTGTATTTCGACTATAAGTGTTTTCCAAACGTAGGGTCTTACTCTTGACCCATTTTTGGGTCACAGACCAGGTTTTATGAATTAAAGTAAGGTAAAGTAAATATCCTGCTTGTTTTTTGTTTTTTCAAAAGTCCCACAATCCTTTTTTTTTTAAATCAACAGATTTTCAGAAATGAAAGAAAAGGAAAAGGAATACAAAATATTTTCAGAAGATTTTAAGAAATACATTTTTTAAATATGCATACTTTATAATTCATAATGATTTTTCTTAAAAGTTTAGGTCCCAGGAAGTCACCAAATGTATCTTTCAGGTCTCAAGCTGAAAATGTTTGGGAAACAGTTATGTTCTAGAGAAGATAGCATTCCCTTTATAAACGGGACAACTCACAGGGCTTGGTAAACAGGACAGGTGAAGTTCTTAAAGCTGAGGCAGTCGAGGAGGCTTATGGGAACTGTAGGCAGCAGAGGCAGCAGTTTGATCTGGAACCACATCCTGATGAAGTCTGGGTCCTCCAGGTTCTCCTGGGTCAGGGATGGAGACTCCACCTGAGCAAACACTTCTCTGAAGTGGGACGCAAGCTCACTGAAGTTCTAAAACGAGGGGGGAAAAAGTAGAGTTGTACATGCACAGTGCATGAAACGGGCCACATTTTCCACTGCGTTGGTAAGCTGGTAGAAGAGATGGGGAGAAGGATAATGGATGTACAGGCATGACTTTCCTATCCGACGACATCTAGAATAGAATCTGGAATCCTTTGTGTAATACATTTAAATTAAAGAATTTCAGAAACAATTAATAAAGCCTTCTCACGCCACATGATCTTTCTTCAAGGGTGATGCTGCAAGTGTCCTGGACCTCAGTGGTGTCATTGCCCATGTCCAAATAGCTGTTCAACTAGCAAGCACAATAATCAGCATCATATTCATAGATAATGGACAGTGGACAAAACAAGGGACTTACAAAGGACATAACCTGCAATATTTCTGGATGGCCACCAGAGGGTGGCCACAGGCTGACCTTTGTTATCACTCCAAAATCAGGACATTGTTGACCTTTGTCTTGTTAGGTTCACTATCACAAAGTGACAAATTCCTTGTGTCGGTTTGTATTTAAGTTCCCTTTAATAATTTGTACTTTGTTCAGCCCCCTACCCTGTGTTCACATCTTAGTAAAGGGCTTGTGTTTGTCTTTCCTTTTGTAATCGTTGTGTCCTGCCTTGCTTGGGTCACTTGTTTAAGGTTACAATCAACAATTCCAGTTATTACTCACTCAATATTTGCTATCTCGCATGTAATATTCAAAGAAACGTTTTGAGTTAATCCATAAATAAACGTTGCCCTAGTGTTGATTTCCATTATTTTGTGTTGTGTTGGGTTGAATGTGAAAGGAAACAGAAGTCCACTAACACCACCGGCACTCTTAATTAAACTAGCTCGGCTCATCCAGGAAAATCTGGGACTTTGGTCAAGACTAGCCTGCACAACATAATTGGAAAGACATGGACGCTGGACTGTACATGCATCTACTCACTGTATGAAAGAATATGAATTGTACTTACAACACTTGGTGGAAGGCATACTTGATTTGGTCAGGGAGTTGCCCATGGGGTAAGAATCTCTGTAATAGTGGCGTTACAACATGGTTGAACCAATCCTCCACATTTGTCACATCAAACTCTTCCATTGGTTGGGCTATGGACGTATTATGTGGCGTGTACATGCCAGCCAGCTCAGCTAGGGTCCAGGTCAGAGTCATGCTTCCGATCTCGGATACATTTCTCTGGAGAGCAACAGATAGATAGGAATGTCAGGGTCATGTCAGGTTAGCAGATGTAATATGCATTATCATAATAAACTAGTCATATAAAAACAAGTAATTGGCTTCTCATATGCATATAGTATATGTATGTACGCTGTATGTACCTCACGTGTGAGAGACACAAACTCACTGACGAGGCTCCCAACAGGTCTGAAAGCTCCCATCAACCCATTCACCACCTGCAAGTGTTTCAAAAAGAACAAAATAATATTGTTTAAGGTTATGAAGATTACCATCAACAATCTGGTAAAAGTTTAATTGGATGAAAGAAATGTATAATATTTAAAGCTATGCAACCTCTCTGAAGCTATTCTGTGGTGGTGATGGTGGTGAGTAGGGGCTATGTGAGGTGTATGTGTATCCGGGGGTGGAGGTGGGGGTGGGCCCAGGACCACCGGTCATCAAGCTGTGGAAGACCAGGCTGAGGGTCCCGTTGTCCAGGCCTGCAACCTCAGGCCTCAGTAGCAGCTCAGCCTTCTGTTCTGGAGACAGCAGGTGAAGAACCTCCAACTGCAACCCAGAAGACACGGAGAGAAGGAAGGTCAATTCATAGACAGTGTAGGGGAAGTTACTTTTAATTATTACACATGACTTTGAATTAAAAGTAATCATCGTCTTCACTTGGACCACAATAACAAAGGGTGGGTGTAAAAATGTATCTGTCACCCCCCAGACGTTACGTTTCGCGTCCGGAGGAGCAAGCCGGTAATTCAAACTATACCGTTGACGTTTAATTGTTTTGTTTTAGTTTTTTTTATCCCAAGAGAACAGTCGAATAATGACAGTTACAAAAATATAAGCCTGTATTTGGCCTCCCAAAAGATGCATAACAAAGAGGCATCAAATAGAACAAATAGACCAATTCCAATATTTATTTTGTGAACGTGAACACAGCTTCTGAACCATTCCTTAGCTCCATGGTTACTGAACTAAATATTGGACCCAATTGTCACAAGACACACAATATGTACAAGATTTTCATACTAAAATGGCTTTTTTTAGAGACACAAATGAGGAGGAAATCAACTTTGTTATTGACTTTTCTCTCTTTCTCTATCCCAGCAACACACTCTCGCGAGATTTGGGAAGATATCTGAAGGGTCCATCTGCAGTCTGACGGACAAGACATAGAGGGCGCTGTCCCTTATTTATTTTTTTAACTCTATGCTCTTCATCAATCATTATGGACATATTAAACATTAAATTAAACGTGTGTTCCAATGCTCAATAATATAATTTTCCATTATTAACAGTCTTGGTTGATGGGGTATGATTTGGGAATCAGGACATTTTGCTAAACATTCGTGGTGAAATATATACCATATAAATAAAAGGCCCTGTTACAATGTTGAGCACCTTATTGTTCTGATCTGAGATATTGTGAGGAGACAATACCCTGTGTATATAGAATAAATGGCATATCTGCTATTTGCAAACAAGTTGTACATACTCAGAAGACATTTCACGTTTTCCTTATATTATGATGTCATGTTTTGTGAGTATAAGATTCAGCACCTATTTTCCCCAGCCTGATAATAGATATTAAATACCTTGTAATGTACTTGGGAATGTCTCACCATATAATACATGTGGAACCATTACGATACTTGTCGACCTGGCTAGTAGCTGGGTTGAAGCCATACCATTTTGTATATTGTAAAATAGATACTCCCCAGCATATCAGGCACATCAATGTTACTGAATGGCATCAATACCACAATGAAAAACTATTGTTTAGCCTACATTGTGACAGACTTGTCATCACCAGGCAGGAGTTTTGGATAAGCTCTAATGTCCATGGAGATTGCTTCACAATTTTACACACAGTAGAGGGATTGAAGTCCATTCCATCCAGCAGGCAGAGATTATAGTCTGACAACAATTTCAATTACAAGCTTTGACTCTTGCATGGATCAAACCGTTAAGTGTATAAGTTCGTCAAATAAATTAAAACACCAGATTGTAGAAGGCAAAAAATATTGTCAGTTAAACAAACAACTTTTGTGTATTATGTTCATATGTGTATGGGCTTAGGCATTAATGAGAGGTTACATTCCAAAGTTTCACTTTTTGTTCAGCTTTAGTAGTGAAGAACCCTTCTGATCGTGAATAGTAATTCCCCCCCCAAAAAACACACACATCTGTATTCATTGTAAATGTTAAATACATGTGACTAAATACATTACCAAACATATAGATTCACTTTTCAACCACATGGTAAAAAGAATAATAAGTAGAGACAAAGCAGAGCAGATATAGTTTAAACTATTTATTAACACAATTGTATTATTGGTACCTTTACTGTAAGCAACACCATCAATATATTTGGTATAATGTCCTATCAATTATTGTTATTATAGTTGTTGTTTGATAAAGAGCTGGTGAGACATGGAGACTCATGTTACTGAACAAACACTCTATAGCAATGAGTACTATCAGAATATAGAGCTAATTTAACACTTATTTTAACAAAAGAAAATCACTTACCCTACCTTTAACACTTGTTATTTTATATTTTTAGTGAAAACAGCATGTTATAGGCCAACAGTGCTCTTATTTTACATTCCACAGACCAGAAGACACTTACTTTTCCATAACTTGCCAAAGCGCTCTTATTTTGAAGTTCATCGACCTGAAGTCAAGGGTTTACGTTCGTCCAATCTCGGAACCCAGAGTACAACTGAAAAGGAAAAACAGCGACCTCTGCTGTTCGTTCCTCCTCAGTTACACTCTGGGACAATGCCGACGAAGCACACGTGCGCAAGGAAACAGGGGTTTAAGTCTGCCTTCACCGCTCCACTTCCGGGTGGTGCGACTACATTTTCATTCCCACTAACAATATTTCTACACGGAACACTAACACCACTTCTCCCAGAGAACATGGATTGTTTTGGTTATAAGCCCACTTGTTTCTATGATGAAAGAGTAAGTTCAAATGTGAATATCTTTCCGTGGTTTTGTCTGCTCCGCGGACGCTATTGTTAAATTAGTTTCGGTTAGTTTCCAGCAGGGAAGATCGACGGACACGTGAATCCCGCCCACTACATTTGATTGGGTAAAGTTGCTTCCTGATCTGAAGGCACGCCCACTCCCACACAGTGTGTACACGTTCTGACGAACCTTCAGGACAGATTCCAACGCAGTGCAGAATCTGTTCTTGAGAGATTAACGTTCGTCTGACTTGACAAGTGTTAAGCTTTGACGGAGGTACTGGGCTTGCGCTGCCGTTTTGAACTGATACTGACATAAGGAAGGCTTTACAAGCTGCTTCTTGTATTTTTACACGTCAGTTAGAGACAAGTAGGGAACTGCAGCACATGTGACAAAAGTCAGCGGGTGTTTTTGTTTTATATCGCGGGTGGGATGCAAGCAGCCATGCTCGTCATCAACTCCACTTTCTCACAAACGTATCTCTTCACACTAGATTCCAAACGTGATTTTGCAACCCGGTGATTTATAACTAGTTGCGTGCCCGTGTCTTCAGTATTATGTGAGCTTGTAGATTAGCTGTTTTCGCCGTGTCGCAGGTTCAGTGTGTGTGTGGGAGAGAGGGAGAGGGGGAGACAGAGCGCTCTGGCCACGCTCAAGTCTCTAAAGACGGATATCTCGTGTTATGTTTTATACCAAACAAAAAACGGTTGCATCCCCACTCAAAATGCGCACCTGCCCGTCGGGCAACCAGATAGCAAACTTCACCTGCCCTACCATTTTATTTACCTGCCCCGGGCAGTCGGGCAGGCGTTAGTGTCAACCCCTGGGTGACTTACAAGGGATAGCACGTTTGTCAATCACAATGAAGTACTTGTGAATCACACTCTTCTGGGTACCCACAGCAAGCAGATAGGGTTGAAGGCTCTCTGTGATGCTGTCCAGATGCCCCTGGACACTGGTCCCAGTCTGTGAAAAGAGAACTTTATTAGTCTTGCTATTAAAATTAGTCACCGTTTGCAAACAGTTTAGAGCCGGATCGCAATGGGATGTTTTGGTCACGATTAGGTAGCCTCCAGAATCACTTTTATTGCCGCAATATGCAAGATGAACCATAAGGACATTTTCTGCTGTATAATTTATATTCTGCAAAATGTAAAGGACCCCCCAAAATGATATGAATTTGGCCGCGGACCCCCGTCTCAAAATATTTTGTTCCATGGACCCCCAGAAGCAAAGATTTGAGTTATTGTTCGCTTTAAAAGAATATATATTTTCAAAAAATAGCAGATCTACAAGCTCATAGCGCGGCACTCGGTGCCGCGCTATGAGCTTGTATATCTGCTATTTTTGAATAGTCAAAGTGTAAAATAATGCTTTTTAGCTCAAATGAAAAAGTGACACAGACGCTTCCTCAGGTCTTAGTGGGTTAATGCAAGGCAGTTGAAGAGCCACATACATAAATACATACATACAGCCACATATACAATGGCCTCACAACACTGGGTTTCTGTGGTTAGCTGGTTTTCCTCACAGACGGGAGCTCTGTCGCCAGCATTTGGACCACCTGTAACAGTGTAGAAACCACATATACTGCTGCAATACTTTCCAGTGATATGCATTTACTATAAGGATCCATCTTCACAGTTGCTAGACAGTGGACTGGGGGAAACATGACATGTTGCACTGGTTCTTCCTGTGTGTGTGTGTGTGTGTGTGTGTGTGTGTGTGTGTGTGTGTGTGTGTGTGTGTGTGTGTGTGTGTGTGTGTGTGTGTGTGTGTGTGTGTGTGTGTGTGTGTGTGAACATGTGACTTCCCCCTTAAATTCTAACTACAATCAAAATCACACACCCGTCAGTGGCTGAACATTTCTGCTCTTTTTTTGTCCCTCTGATGCTTCTTTTTGAAGTGATTTCACTTGCCATGCCAGAAACCCACTCCCATCTACTGGACTGTAATACTGTTCCTAAAACACAAGAAGAAAAGAGGGGGGAAAAGTGTCATTTGGTTTTAATGAGCATGTGTAAATGTGCGTTAGACTGGTGTTTTATGTACTTACATAGCCCAAATTTCCCTGGGGATCGGCCAGGTATGGGAATAAGGCAGTGATGCCCTTTGCATAGTCCTCTTTAACACGCCTTGAAGGACTCGTCCTACAGAGTACACACACACACACACACACACACACACACACACACACACACACACACACACACACACACACACACACACACACACACACACACACACACACACACACACACACACACACACACACACACACACACGTATGAGATCCAAACAAAAGTATTGCTGTGCCGCTGCCTTCTGCAAAAAGGAGGATTTTGGCCTGCACCAAGTACAACCAAAATTGTGTATTGGGTGCATAATTTTTAGATGACAACATACCCATGTTCACTTGCCATGTGTGCAACCAATATCTTCACCATGTCGCGTCTTCTGGTATCCGTTAGGCTTTTTGTCCGAGCATACTCGGTAAGGATCCTCTCTCCGCCAGGTCTGTCCTTCAGAATTTTTTCAACCATCTAAGTGGAAGTAAAAAAAAAGGGAGGGGAAACACAGGGATAGACAGTAATATTTTAAAGCACTGGTCCTACAGGCCACTACATTTGGTGGCCAAGTATATTTAAGGTGACGAAAATGTAAACCATGACCTCCCCCCCCAAAAAAGCAACGCTTACCTGAGCGAGACGAGTCAGGTCAGCTCTGTTTCTTGGAGCAGGACTGATGGTGTCATCCGAGTCCCCGTCATTGTCTGCACCAGAGCTGAGAAAGGAGCTGCTGCTGCTGGCAATGGAATTGCTTGCAGAGGGGCTCACTGAATCTAGCAATAATGTTGACATAACACGTGTGATTAGCAAGAGAGGAATGTTTGTGGCAAGTGTAATGTAAAAAGCTCACATTAGATACGGAAGGATCCACACACCAACAAAGTTCTTCCTCAGACACTTTCTCTCTTTTACTTACATTGGGCGTATAGAAACAAAGATCATTTCAAAGTACAAAAATATACCTGTGTGACATTTTAGGTTAGCCAGGACTGTATGGATGAGGCTATAAGGCTCCATGTTGATAAGCAACAGAACTCACCTTCAGGATTTGGGTCTTGGGGTGAACAAATCTCCAACACACCAAGGTCTGGTTTCTTCATAAAAAACTGAAACGCCTCCTCGTCAACTTCAGTGTTCAAGTCATCATAGACTTTTAAGTCTGAGGTACTAGGAATTTCAAATTTCTTGGCAACTGAAGACAAAACAAGATTGCAAAAGCTTATTGATAAATCTGTTGTGCAATTGATTTAATTTGTATTAATGTGTCATAAAAATGGATTAAAATAGCCACAGAAAATTCAATCATATGAGGAAGATTGACAGCCCTACTGAAGACATTGAATCACTCTATCCTAAATAAAATGGATTGTGCCTTGTACTGTACACCCAGCATGTTGTTGCATATGACAGTGGTTCTCAATTTTTCATGTCAAGGACCCCCCAAATTGACAATTAGCCCACAGCCCCCCATTTGAAAAGATATGGGGACCCCCATAATAAGAAGACTTTTACGGCTCTAGCAGTGATTCTCAACCCTTTTAATGGACCCCCATTTAATGGCATGTCTATCTCTGGGACCCCAATTTATATTGTAAAATCAATGTTAAGACAGTGTAAAAATGGAACCAAATGGACCCCAATAATTTGTACACCATCAATGGCATAGGGCATGCTGTGGAACAATGTTTCACTCACCACACTCCAGAAATGATGTAAAAGACAGTGGTCCCTCAAAGCAGATGTATTTCTGCCGGTCAAGATGTTTCACACGTACAGCATGCATGCTTTGATGGAGAAAACATAATAATGTTACAACTCATGCAGTATGAGGAGTGTTACAATTAGAAACTATTACAAAAGCACTATCTACAGGCAGGCTATCTAGCAGTGGTGTAAAGTAACAAAGTACATTTACTTAAGTACAATTTTGAGGTATTTGTACTTTACTTGAGTATTTCAAATATACTATTGTAATTACTTTTACTCCACTACATCTCAGAGGCAAATATTGTACTTTTACTCCACTACAATTATTTGAAAGCCATTTTAGCCCTACTTTATAAATATGCTACTTGAAAATAGCAGATCTACAAGCTCATGAGCTTGTAGATCTGCTATTTTTCAAACATTCTAGTACTTTAAGTATATTTTATGTTTGAAGTTTAAACACAGAAACACGAGGAGACAAAGAGATGTTGAGCTCTCTCAGATGCCTCACCTGTCTTTAGCGACTTCTTTCTTCTCCTTCTCCTTGTCCTCTTCCTTGCCCTTGTCTTTGTCCTGGTCAGTGATGATGTCCGACACCAGTTTGAGGGCACGTTCTGTGATGGACACAATCTTCTGGATAGTTTGGAGTTCATCCTCTGAGGGATAAATGGCTGCATGCTTGGTCATTACGTAGCCATCGTCTGAAGAGTCGGGGCGACGAGGCGGCTAAAAGAGAAATGGTGGAAAGAAAACTATTCATTCACAGGACAAGAAAGGAATCACAATGAGGTTTCAATTTAGTTCATGTAAGAGTATTCCACAGAGTTACTATTCTCAGTAGGCAATTCTGTAACCAATTACTTTTTAATGACAAAGACATAGTTCTGCAACGAGTTACTTGATTAACAGAACGCAAGACTGCATTCAAATAGTAAAAAATCACACCGAGTGGGCGGTGTGTGGTCATCACAACATGACTCACTTTAAAAAAAGGATAAATGACTTTTTTTTAAAGTCCATACTGCTATTCATAGGGCTGCACATGTGTCATGTGTTTCGCTAGCCAATCACAGTCCTGAATTTGCAAAGTCAGCCAATCACATTACAGTTAGTGGTGATGACACTAGCTGTAATGTGATTGGCTGATATGAAAAAAGTATCGATTTGCATTAACAATGGAAGGGTTAGGGGTGTAGACTGCGTTGTAGAATATTGGCCAATCACGGTGCAGGATTGGTCAGTGTCCAAAACTCACCTATAGGGGGTTCAATGTTACACCGCCCCAAAAATCACACCCAGTGTGAAGTGGGAGGTGTGTGGTCATCACAGTGGTCATCACAGTAATGGAAGCTCACTTTTAAAAAAAAGTTTTTTTTTAAAGTGCATAGTCCTATTTATAGGTTATTAATTTCATCATGTGTCTCGCTAGCCAATCACAGTGCTGAATAGAGTCAGTGGGGGTGTCCAGGGGCCACCCATTGTGGGTGGAAGGGGTGTACAATGGGTGGCCAATCACAGTGCAGGGTTTGGGGGGTACAATGGGTGGCCAATCACAGTTCAGCAAATGTCAATGTCCCAACCTCACATATAGGGACGGCTACACCGCCCAAACATTCAGAGGACCCAGGACCTACCACAGGTCCCTGAGGCTGAGGGATGGGCATGCCAGGCCGGACCCCCAAGAGACCGGGCGGCCCAGGGGGCCCCTGAGGATAGCCTCCGTCGGGCATACGGCGTCTGTCATCCCAGTGGTGCTCTTCTTCCTGGAAAGTTTCAGCAGTTTGGGGAAGAAAAAAAAAACAGTGACCTGGGAGTTCAGCAGATTAGACATGGAGAATGTCCACTGATGAACCACTTAAACCCTATATACTTAGTCAACTGGGATCACCCAGCGGTCTATACTTGGTTCCCTCACGTTTTCCCCTCTACATCAAATCTCCGTGGAAAATACATCTGCACTATTTTCGGCAGATGTTTTCCCCAGAATGGAGACGCAAGTTAAAAAAACAAAAAAACATCAGCTGGTCATCAAAGACCTCATCGTACCTCATTTCCATTCTCCAGCGCTCCTCTTCCTCTCTCCTCCTCCAGAACTCTTCTTTCTGCATCTGCTTCCTCATCTTCTCCTCCTGAATCTTACGGGCACGGATGCTAGGCTTCACCTCCACCTGAAGGTCAGGGTTCACCTTTTTCTAAAAGACCAGGTGAAGAGGAAATGTCAGGACAGATGACGGCATGATCAACTTATGACTTATTGTTTAACCATTCAAAATAGTTCAGTCTAGTGTCCTGGGTCGTGTAGATTACTCGCTTCGGTCTAAAAACATGTCATGCTAAAAATAACGTTGTCCCAGCTAAAACATGACTTGAAGATCAGTTCTTATCAGCAAGCGACATCAGCCAAAGATAATAAACTGCTCACAAAATGTAAGGAAACTTGAATTTGGGCCATTATATCTCCCCTTTACTAATACCAATCAGTAAAGTGTTATATGTCATTTTTATCAGTGATTAGTCACCTTTACAACGAGGTACAGCTTGTAAGCATCGGGCATTCATGGATTGAGCAACACAGGCAAACGTGTGGGTAGCGCCGAGCAAAAATGTGCCAAAATGGCCTGTTAGACTTTTCTGGTGGAATTCACTCTCGTTTCGTCACTGTTCAGTTGGTATTCACCTTTGTTGCTTGGAGCATTTAAGATTGCACTCTCCCACAGTACTAAGGACAAAATGATAAGAATGTTGGCCATACACTTCACTAATTTTACGCTCAGTTTCAGGGTCCTCAGTAGCGTGTGGAAGATCCATATGCAGCCACAACAGCTTCGCACCTCCTCCTCATGCTGGAGCCAGTGGCGGTCCCATACCTTCAGAATATGGGACCTAATGCCATCCTCCAGGATGACAACGCTCGGCCCGACAGAGCCAGGATCATCGGAGAGTACCTCCAGAATTTGGGAGTGGAGAGGATGGAATGGCCTGCCGTGAGTCCAGACCTCAACCCAATTGAACATTTGTGGGATCAACTTGGGCGTGCTGTACGTCTTAGCGTGACCAACAGAACCACATTGGCTGACTTGCAACATATCCTCATTGAGGAATGGGATGCCATCCCACAGCAGAAAGTGGCCAGGTTGGTGACCAGCATGAGGAGGAGGTGCGAAGCTGTTGTGGCTGCATATTGATCTTCCACACGCTACTGAGGACCCTGAAACTGAGTGTAAAATTTGTGAAGTGTATGGCCAACATTCTTATCATTTTGTCCTTAGTACTGTGGGAGGGTGCAATCTTAAATGCTCCAAGCAACAAAGGTGAATACCAACTGAACAGTGACAAAACGAGAGTGAATTCCACCAGAAAAGTCTAACAGGCCATTTTGGCACATTTTTGCTCGGCGCTACCCACACGTTTGCCTGTGTTGCTCAATCCATGAATGCCCGATGCTTACAAGCTGTACCTCGTTGTAAAGGTGACTAATCACCGATAAAAATGATATATAACACTTTACTGATTGGTATTAGTAAAGGGGAGATATAATGGCCCAAATTCAAGTTTCCTTACATTTTGTGAGTGGTTTACATTAGGAATAATAACACTTGTGCCTGCACCTATGAAAATGTCCCAACCTTGTACTGCAGTCGATGCCTCCTTCCCTTCAGATGCATCTCCTTCGCGTTGGGATGGTTGAAACTGCATTCACACAGCTTGCAGTGGAAGCGGATGACTTTGCCTTCATCGTTGCGGACCTAAGGAGATGGGTAACACAAAATGTTCAATTCCCTCTATAGCAGTGGTTTTTAACTTGAACTCTTATAGGATCCAACAGCATGGCTCCAATGTGGAGTTAATTCTGTGTAGCGTGCATGCAAAGTTTAGCACTGATCGGTCCTGTGGTTTGTGACACACAGACCCTCTCATAGACAGGTAGGGTATGGCCGAGCAACGCCGTAAAAATACAATTGTACGGCAGACTCAGAGCCAGTCTTCATTTTAACTCTTTTATACTTGTGTTTGATGGAGTGCAATATAGAACGATTACATCCCCACATCCACAGCACTGGCCTTCCCCTCTGGTTCATGGCCAGTGGGGTTTATTAAACAAAAAACAGCTGTCTCCCTATTTGGGCTGCTGCAGTTGTGCACACTTTTTTGCCTTACTAAAAAAAAGGACAATTTATACTCACAAAAATAACTGATCTACAAGCTAACAATGTGTCGTGATGCGACGTGTTAGCATGTAGATCAGTTATTTTTGGCAAGCAACACCCAAGTGAACTGTCAGAATACCTCTTCAACGTAGTCGTGTCCAACAGGCTGCACGTCGTTCTGCAGTGCAGCTAGCGCCGCCGCAGTCAGCCAATCGGAGACATCATTCTTGGTCTCTGGGGCAGCCATGGAGGGTGGCGTTGGCTTGGATATCTCCGCCGCCTTCATCTCATCCGCTTTCGCCGTGGTCTGCAGTTTGTTTCCTCCTGCAAGGGGCGAAGGGGGAGGTAGGGTTCTTTAGTCTCAGACCATTGCTATTGGGCACAAACCCTCTTCCAATATTTCATAAATTGCCTATTTAGTGGCGAAAATAGGCGATGCAAGGTGCTGTGAGTTTGCAGATGGCATTGGATGAAGTGAACAGCCAACAAATACGATAAAACCCAAAATTGTGTCTCCTAATGACTTCATCCTTACTGCTCCAAAAGACCACAGCTAGAGAAGTTATTATTTGTAGCAGGGCCTTATTTTTCAATCAAAAGTTACCGTAAACTTACCATAGACATTAGTGAACACCCAACCTCTAATCGTAAATACACACAAAAAATTAATTGATTAACCGATAAGAATTTGCAAATAAAAATTTTGATCATGCAAAAACAAACAAAACATCACTATTAACACACAATCCCATTCAAAGATTCTTAGTATTGGTTTACTTAAAACTGTGACATTCCATTTTACATTTTACTGAGGAGTCACTAGTCCACAGATGCTTTGACTAATGGACAGCATACAAATGCAATAAATCACAATAATAAAAAAAAAAAAAGGAAAACAATGACCGTTTCCATTTGCAAGGGCCAGGAGTGAACTAATGGCCATTTGACTGCATGGTTAAACTAGGTTATGCACTTGTTATTCTACAAGGCACAGAACTTCAAGAAATGTTAGGTTTGGAAACGCACGCCTGGTCGCCGTCCATCACTACACAAGTTGGCAGAGACTTATCCAGACATTGACATGCAGCCTTTGAGTGCAAAGCACGCTCTGTGAAACCAGCTTCACTCTTTATTAGCGATGAGTGTTTGAACCACTTTCAACCTGGTGTCCCTATTTTGGGCACGTCATTATAGGTGCAAATTGTCAAAACAAAAATGTTTCATCATTTTTAAAGTGAAAATCGAAGTCGTTTTCTTTATTCATTGTGTGATAAGTACATAGGGGTTCAATGACTTAAACCCTATATACTTAGATGGGTGTGCAAGGGGTCTGTAATTGGCCCCGCCCTTTTCTATCACTCATCAATCTCACAAGCCCCGAATAGGGACGCTAGGATTCATGTGGTTGAACTGGTTAAATGCAGAGCTATACTAATCAAACAGGAATACAGCAAAAACACAGTACAGAGCATAATGGCAACAAGGTGAAGAATGAAGTCATTGTCAAATACCGACAATACTGACCGACAGAGTTCATCTTGGGGGCGGAGGCCTTCTTGACGGGGGCGGGGTGGAGTTGGCAGACGACAGACTGTTGCCCCCCCCCCGCCACCGCTCACTATGTTGACCGGCTTCAGGTAGGAGGAGTTGTGGGTTGGAGGCAGAAGCATTGGAGGAGGAGGTGCCCATGGACAGGGACGAAGAGGTGGTGCTGGAGCTGCCCAGGCCAGAGGAGGGGGTCTTACTGGGGGCGGCCGTGGTGGAGGAGGAGGTCTGGGTGACCACCGCTGGGCTCCGTGGAAGGGATGGGTTTCCCCAGCTTGGTGTGAAGCTTCACCACCTGGGGAACGGAGCAGAGCAACACGTTTGAGGGTTTGTTGTAAAAAGCAGCTGTTCAAACCCTTTTCTAAATCAGTGGTTCTCAAACTTTTTCATGTCAAGGACCCCCAAATTGACATTTATTAGCCCGCGGACCCCCATTTCAAAAGATAAACCAGGGACCCCCATAAGAGAAGATTTTTTACGGCTCTAGCAGTGATTCTCAACCATTTTAATTTCAAGGACCCCCAATTTGACATGCATTAGGGCTACGGACCCCCATTTAATGGCATTTCTATCACTTGGACCGCAATTTATATTGTAAAATCTATGTCAATTTAACTCTGAGAGTGTACAAATGGAACCAAATGGACCCGTTAGGGTCCATTTGGTTCAATTTGTACACTCTCAGAGTTACAGACCCATAAGGGTCCATTTGGTGCCTAATCTATCATTTAGCTGGGGACCCCCTGGAACTCCCTCAAGGACCCCTGGGGGTCCCCGGACCCCACTTTGAGAACCAATGTTCTAAATGACATTGTGTATTGTAACGACATGTATGTTTACGACACTGAATTTTGTTAACTAACACCACTAAACTAAAAGCCTATCCATCCATCCAACATATCACTGTTCATTTGCCATCCTAGGCAGCATGATAGCAAAGCCATGTTCAGCCATTGCTTGAGCATCATGCAAATTGCTGTGTGGCATTGATTGATTGAATTCTATATCAGCAGTTTGCAAAAAGTACAGAGGCACAGTAAGGCCTACACAATAATGCTAAAAGGATAACACAAAAATCCCTGAGGGCTTGTTTCCATTGTGGTCCTGCGTATTCAATTCATAAAGGCCGAGTTCTGTAGGTGGACACATGTTTTTTTTTCTAAAATGAAATTATAGCTATTCAATAAAGGCTTTACCTTCAAGAAGGATTGCCCCTTTTCTTTTCAATTGAAATTTAAAAAAAAAAATTGTACATCATGCTGAATATCAGTATTGTGGTAAGATCTTAAAAACACTGCAGCATGATTTAATACCACAACACAGTCACAGACAAACGTTGGTAATCATTCCAGCGTGCGTCAGTACGGCCAATGCTCTCATATCATAAATCTCATATTTGGGAACACACATGTTGACATCTTTGCTTTAATTGCCAAAACACATCAAAGCTAATGTTCCCCTTATGACTTATGAAGCTGTAAAAGGATTGGCTTATGTCTTTATTAAACCAGATATGCAAATATGTTCTGTTTATGTATATGTACAAGTACACAACGTCCAGTAAGCCTGCCTGTATGTGGCCGTGTGTATATTGAATGAGGGTTAATATCTTTTGTGACCGTTTACAATCCATTATGTTCCTAAATAATGTGTTTATCGGTGTCAGCCAGGGGTCTATAATGGGCCCCCTCCTTTTTTACCCCTTTACAAATATCTACAATCTCATAGTGCGACACGTTGAAAGATTGTAGATTAATGTAGTTAACCACATTAATCCTGGCTTACCCATTTTGGGCATGCCATTATAGGCAAAGGTTTAAAGACTTAAAAAATATGTTTATCAAAGTTCTCAAATTTTGAAAAATCGTCAGTGTATAAAACTTCTTAAGACAAGCTGTGAGCTTGTATCCCAAAGTACAAATTAGTGCTTACGTGGTTAAGCCTAATCCATAGGTAAAATGGTGTCGCTGGTCAAAAAGAACTGATCTATGCGAGCAAGTGACACATGATTAGGGTTGGGTACCGAAATACGGTTCCGGTACGGAACCGATAAAGAAATTGTCGGTACCGGGTACCCAAACAAAATATGTAATTTCGGTTCTGCATATCGGTTCCTAGATGCGCTAAAAGCCGTTCAAACAAAGGCGTTAGAAGTCCTACACAAACAGCACAATCTGAGCAAAAATCACAAATCCGGTAAAACACCTATGTATGGAGAAGTATAGATCAGTAGCGTCTCTCCGTATGGAAGGGTACACACTGCTGCTTCTCTACGGGCGCACTCAGCCCAGCCTCATTCCTCCCCGCATCGCCCCCCCCTCCCCTCACTCACCACCATCTGAACTGAAGTAGTAAGGGAAGGAATAGCCTGCCCTGCAAACTTTGTAACCAAGATTTGCTGTTGTCAACTTGAAAACTAGAATCCACATGTCAGAGGGTGTAACGTTAGTTATTTAGCAGGGCTAAATAATTAACACCAGCTGTGAACGCTTCTGTTTGATTGTGTGTGTGTGTGTGTGTGTGTGTGTGTGTGTGTGTGTGTGTGTGTGTGTGTGTGTATGTGTGTGTGTGTGTGTGTGTGTGTGTGTGTGTGTGTGTGTGTGTGTGTGTGTGTGTGAAACTGAAAGTGACTTCTTCAAAAGGAAGGAATGGCAGACCTAATATTATTAATGCATTTTGGCTGTGTGTGCAATAATGCAATTGCAGACATTATAATGCCTTTTGCTAGGCTATTCAATATTTGTTTTAATTTCTTGAATATGGCAGGGTAATGTTTTGAGGCATATTGTATTTTATTACTATACAATAGTAAATCAATAATTCTACACAATAAATAAATGTTTTAAATAACTGATCTCAATATGGACCCATTATAGTTATGATAAGTTTTGCCATAATCATGTAGCTCTACAACAGAGGTACAGCCATGGCAGCAATGGTACAAAAAACTTTAAAAAAAATGTATATATATTTTTTTTTAATTCATAATTTCCGGCTATTCGGTTTTCGGCCAAGTGTTTCCTGTATTCGGTATTCGTTTCGGCCAAGAATTTTCCATTCGGTGCATCTCTATTAAATAAACATTTGACCTCTTATTTTTTTACCATTTTGGAACCGAAATATGGAACCGATAGGAACCGGATCCGATAAGCAGAACCGGAACCGGAACCGGACTCGTAAAAATCCTAACGATACCCATCCCTACACATGATGGTAATACATGGTAGCATAAAATAAATACATTACCTTCTGATGCTTGGCCCCACGGATATGAGCGGCGTAAGCGTCGGCTCCGGTGCAGGAGACGTCACACAGCTCACAGCGGAGCTGGTTCTGGACGCCGCGGGCAGAGCTGCTGGTTCCTCCACTGCTGCTGCTGCTACTGCTGCTGCTCTGAGACACCTTGAGAGCCGCTTCCTTCTTCTTGTGCTTCTGGTCCTCCGGGTGCTCCTTGTATGTCTGGTTGGAGAGGAAGGGGGGTTACTATTCCTTCATTTGAGACACCATTTGCTTCAAATGTAGGACGTATAATGCAAGCCAAGCATGGCGTTTAAGCATAAAATCTAATCATGTATTAAGTCGGACAAACCTGCAAAGTTTGCTAAACTAATTTGATCAGTGTAAATGTAGAATTGATATACAGCTTTTCAAGGTACTCAAACAAGCTTGTAGATCAGGTTTGTTTTTGGTTTGTTTTTGGCCTATGGAGCAGGAATAGGGGCAGTGATGAAGAAATGCATTTCAATAAAATATATTTATTGAAATGCAGCCTATTGGTATCTTTTATTTAAGATAGCAATAGGCTCTATTCACAGCAGCCATATTATGAAGACATTCACAGGTGTTACCAATGATACTAATGAAGGCTCTGTTCCATTCTGGTCAAACAGAGTCAGGGTGCTGATATTGTGCATGTTGGCTCACTGGAAACACTCTGTTACACCAGTGGGTCTACAGTTGGGGTCCAGGGACCCTCATGGGCTTCCAAATGGCCCCTTGCAGGTGTGTAACTCTGAGAGTGTACAAATGTATGTAAATTTGTACACTCTCAGAGTTATGGGGGTCGTGGGAAACCACTGTGCTACACTAAATGGAACAGAGCCTTCATTAGTATCATTGGTAACACCTATGAAAGAAGTGATAATATGGCTGCTGTGCATAGAGCCTATTCTAAGTCTACAAGCCACAGCATCTCAGAATGAGAATTTGTGAAAATAGCAGATCTACAAGCTCGCAACATGTCGCATCTTGCGAGCTTGTAGATCGGCTATTTTCACTAGTTTGGGTCACGGGGAGACATAAGATTTATTTTGGGTCTCGAGCTAAAAGGTTTGGGAACCACTGCTCTAACGGACATGATTTCATAGTCTGTGTGATACATGGTCACCGCTGATGAACATGGGGAATTATGCTGCTGTCCAAACAAGCAAACTCTCCTCCTCCCCCTTACAGGTGTCCAACAGACTATGGTAGCCAAAGTTCCGGTCATGTTGTGTAAACCATTGGTTCTCAAAGTGGGGTCCGGGGACCCCCAGGGGTACTTGAGGGTGTTCCAGGGGGTACCCAGCAAAATGTGTAAATATAGCATCAGAATAATTATGACCTTTTATACTTTGGCTATTCAAAAATAGCAGATATACAAGCTCATAGCGCGGCACCGAGTGCCATGCTATGAGCTTGTAGATCTGCTATTTTTGAAAAATGTTGAAAAGTTGTGCAAATCTTTGAATATATATTTTTTAAGCGAACATTTGTAACTCAAATCTTTGCTTCTGGGGGTCCCTGTAACAAAATGTTTTTGGATGGGGGTCCGCGGCCAAATACATATAATTTTGGGGGTCCTTGACATAAAAAAGTTTGAGAACCACTGGTGTAAACACTTAGTGTTTAAGATCGCCCTAAGGAAATAATATTTCCATCTTCCCTTCAATCTGCGACATAATATTAAATGAATAACTGTAATAAGCCTGATGCAGGGAAAAACATATCAGGGTAGGCTATAATAGTAATAGACGAAAAGAGAAATAGCAGTATTGATTCATTTGACCAAGAAAATAATCGGTAATTGGATATCGGCCAAAATCGTGCATCCTTAAAATCCTTGCTAAATGAAAAAGCAAAGAATAAAGAAGAGGGGATTTATTTACGGCATTCAGCTGCTTTGTGATAACTGAAGCATCTGGACACCAGAAGGCAATTGTGACGATATAAAAAGCACAGTGTGTACT
Organism: Gymnoscopelus microlampas; assembly: GCF_963454915.1. Taxonomy (NCBI): domain Eukaryota; kingdom Metazoa; phylum Chordata; class Actinopteri; order Myctophiformes; family Myctophidae; genus Gymnoscopelus; species Gymnoscopelus microlampas. The sequence continues at coordinate 2,453,978 of NC_139962.1, forward strand.
GAATCAGACAGCTTCTTTCAATCTGTCTTCTGACTGGAAAAGCACTACTTCTTAAATCAAGTCTAACACTGGCATGAAGCAACCAATAGATTACATCGTGATCCCTGCCCACTTTACACAATTCTGTCCTTCTAAGTTGGAGCAGGAAGGGACAAATATTTAGACTAAAATAAAGTCTTGATGTGGGCATAGATTAGATTAAGTAAGTCAGGTCAGTGTTCTAGTTAACCAAAGTTATTCATGAATATAAATGTGAATATTAATTCCTATTCATGAACATTTTATAAAACCTATTTGCCTACAATTTTGAGGTATTTCTACTTTACTTGAGTATTTCCAATTTCCAATACTTTTACTTCTACTCCACTACATCTCAGAGACAAATATTGTACTTTTACTCCACTACAATTATTTGAAAACTTTAGTTACTAGTTACTTTTAAGATATAAAGTATTACATTATAAAACATACCTTAACCACTTTAGCCTTATTTTATACATAGTCTATTTGAAAATAGCTGATCTACAAGCTCACAACGCGTCGCAGCGCGACGCGTTGTGAGCTTGTAGATCTGCTATTTTTTACCATGTGCGACAGTGAAACGTGTCTGGGCGGAAACAATTGCTTGACAGTTTGGTTCCGCATCGACAGTTTCTCCACAATTTATTGACAAATGTGGGCACATAATCATAAATATGATGATCCTAATATACAATTGAGAGTGGCGCGCATGCGCGACCGACACGGTACGACCGACCGTGTACCGTCTTCTACTCTCATTACGGTCCTTTTCAAGCCCAAAACAAGCCCCAAAAGAAGCGCGACCATCCGCTTACAATAAGCGGACATGGCAGTTGCCAGGTTCAGAGAAACAAGCAACCAGGTTAATGAAAACAACCCCAAAGCCACGGCGTCCTCTAACATTAGTCAACCCAGTTACAATGCTCGGTGCAGATAAACACTTGTTGAACCAAACAGTGCGTCAAATGAATGTCTATTTACTGCTAGTAAAACAGTCACATTACAACAGCATCTCCTTCTAGAGTTAAACTTGTGTTACTCTATACCAGTGGTTCTCAAACTTTTTCATGTCAAGGACCCCCAAATAGACGCTTATTACCCCACGGACCCCCATTTGAAAAGATAAGCCAGGGACCCCATAAGAGAAGGTTTTTACGGCTCTCTAGCAGTGATTCTCAACCATTTTAACTTCAAAGGACCCCCAGTTTGACATCCATTAGGCTATTGACCCCCATTTAATGGCATTTATATCTCTGGGACCCCAATTTATATTGTAAAATCAATGTTAATTTAACTCTGAGAGTGTCCAAATGGAACGTTCCATTTGGACACTCTCAGAGTTACAGACCCATAAGGGTCCATTTGGTTCCTATATCCATCATTTAGCTGGGGACCCCCTGGAACCCCCTCAAGTACCCCTGGGGGTCCCCGGACCCCACTTTGAAGAACCAATGAGTTATATCAGCACTTTTAACAGCCTGCTCAGGGACTACAGATGAAAGCTAGCTTCTGGCTAACTCTGGTTCATTACACGGATGTGAAAACCAACATGTTGATTAATGTGCACTGTGTCCCTGGTAAATACATAAACATGATAGCAATACTGTTGATAATGTAATCATTTAAAACGTCACTGCCATGCGGAAGTTGTAGGCATACGTTTATAGCCGTTAGCACTGGTTAGCCTAGCTGACTAGTCTCGTTTTTAACCCAGTTTCAGAGCAATCGTCGCTGCTTAAAGTTAGTTTTAGCAGATCTACAAGCTCGATTTTAACAGACAAGATATAACAAATGCCATGTTGATTAAAAGCTGCATTCTGCGTTGTATAATGAATTGTTATGGACAGGTCGATTGTGACATGAGTTCATGAAAACAAACCAACAGAGTCCTGGGGCCTGAAACAAACGTAACCTGGCGTTTGCACTTAATTCATTTAAGGCCCGTACATGTACATAAACGTTCAAATTTCAAATATAAAGTTCTCACCTCACGGCCACGGATGTGACAATTCTGTTCGAGCCCTCAGAAGTAACGTTACTTCTGTATCTTCAGTATTGTTCAATAAAAAGCATTTTAATCCGATCGGTGGCCATTTTCTCAGCATGTCCGCCATGCTTTCAACTGCATTACCCATCGGTTGGTAGGTGTACTGCACTCTGATAGAGTGTGCCAGCTATGAGCAAATGGCCACCGATCGGATTAAGATGCGTTTTTATTGAACAATACGGAAGATACAGCTATTTCTGAGGGCCCGTACATAATTATAACATCCGTGGCCATGGATTAAAAACTGTGTTTGAAATCTGAACGTTCATGTAGTCCAAAAAAGGCGGGAAAAAATAAAAATAAAGTAATAAAGGCAGGAAAAAAAGTATATATCAAGTAATATTACTCACCTCAGACAAAATACGACGAAATGAAAGTAGATCAGTGATATATGAACCGAAATCAAGTAGAACAGTTTCCAATAGTAATCTATCATCGACCGGAGAGACCTAGTATCGAGCGACCTGGCATCCACTGTAAACCTTGAGAAGTGAGCCGATCACTGCAAGAGCGGCGTAGTTATGGGGAGGGACAACACAGCAAGGGCTGTGATTGGTCGGACAAGCAGACATGCGTACATGCAAGAGGGCATCCCCGGGAATGCCCTCTCGCGTAACCCAAACAACTCTATGACGTGCACACACAAACACGACACGAACACGACACAAGCCCCGCCCCCTTCCCCCCACACACACACACACACACACACACACACACACACACACACACACACACACACACACACACACACACACACACACACACACACACACACACACACACACACACACACACACACACACACACACACACACACACACTATTACAAGCACGCACATGCGCACGAACCAAAAATAGATACATTTGTTTTCAATGCAAACGTCATTTCACTAATTTAAAAGTTAACGAGAAGAAGTTAGCGAAATATATAACAGCAATAATAATAATAATAATAATAATAATAATAATAATAATAATAATAATAATAATAGACATACATTGTAATATTTATTTAACAATGAATATCAATGAATCAATTATATCAATACTGCAATTGTAGAAACACTCTGTTACAAGTACAAGTCTGGTAATGAAAATGTACTTGAGTAAAAGTACAAAAGTATCGGCATCAAAATATACTTCAAGTGTGGTAGATTGTTGATAGTATTACATTCTTCTCAGTTAGTAAAGTATGTTTACTAATGGCAGTGGATATGAATGAATATATTAATCTATTATTTGAATAGCTTGAATGCACAACATGGTACGTATGTCTATACATATGAAACACAATGTTATACATTATACCAGGGATCTTCAACAGGGGGTCCGGGACCCCTAGGGGGTCCTCAGAGTTACTACAGGGGTCCGCCAAATCTTTGTGTGATATGATTTTTCTTTTTTTTATATTAACCACTTGAACCCTAGCATCCCTTTTCTGAGGAGAACTCTTTGCCAAAAATAGCAGATCTACAAGCTCACAACGCCTCGCAGTGCGAGGCGTTGTGAGCTTGTAGATCGGCTATGGGTGAACGGACGGAACGGTCAGTGTGAGAGAACAGAGAAGATGATCCATGATTATTACTGCATTTGATTTCGTTCCTTACACACAACAAAGGTAAGTTGCTTGTTTTGGATGAATGAAAAGTTGACTGATGATGATGAATACATGTGCATGTTGTTGTCTTGTTATTTGGGGATGGATAAAATGCCCAACTTGTAACGTTTGACCCATTTAATCTCCGGTTGTTTGCAGTCATTTGTGCCATATTGTTGACTCTAAATTAAATTTAAATAAGCTGGTTAATTATTGTCGTTGGGTATTTGAACACAGATAATAATAATAATAATAATAATAATAATAATAATACACTTTATTTGTATAGCACCTTCCATGACATGAAATGCAGCTCAAAGTACTTTACAGAGCAATAATACAATTACAGAAAAAGTACAACTAATTTAACAATTAAGCAAAAAAGAAAAGTAAAAGTATAAAACAACATTAAAATAATAGCAAAAAAAGGCAGTGAATCAGGCAAAACAGTGAGGACATGATGGACAATGGTCATTGTGGTGCTTTGATTGATGTGTAAACACAGATGATCATTACATTCAAAGCTGTTGAGGCACATTAGTAGTGGCATGTTGCATGTTAATCAGTCACCTACATTATATAAACTTCAGTTTAAATATAGGTATTACTATTACATGAAAATACGATTGCTTTTACTAGTAAATGTAGGTATTGTTGGACTACTGATTTATATGTTCTGTACACCTGTACTTGTTCTGGCCAGTGAATTTCCGTAGGTACATTTCTCCCCTCCTCCATTCACTCACTCACTCACTCTCATTCAACAAGCCGTTCATGTTGACAATGTGAGACTGAGAGTCAGGCTCCCTGCTGGTCTGCTTGCATTGTCTTGTGTGATAAACATTTGCTGTGGTCTCCCCCCCCCCCCTCCCCCAGTGATGGAGAGAAATAGTCAAATCAATCATCATAATGTTTTACTACTACTACTGTTTTACTTCTAACTTTAACATTTTGTAATCTTGTATATCTTATTATTATCCACACTGTTGAGGAAGCTTTACGTGCCCTGTGTGTCTGAGACAATTAACACAATTAAATCATTGTAGGTTTGGCCAAAATCACACTTGATTTGCCCCACCTCTCCTTCCATGCACCCCTCCCCCCTTTACATGACATATCTCACAGCTGGATGAAACATATTTACACATGCATGCTTTTTTGAACACCTTTCAACCTGTAGCATTTTGGGGCGAAACAATTAAAAAATGTTCATACATAAAAATACATTTAAAGTTCCCCTTTATTAAGGATATGTATGGCCTGTGGCCTGTGCAAACATGCACAGAAGAATGTCCTATTTCCCTGGAAGAGTAGATGTTACTTTCCGGTCTCAACAAAACAGAGAGTGGAGGCCAAAGCCAAGAGAAAGAGGAAACTCCCAGACACTCAACCTAGCGGACGACTTTGCCGCTTCTGCCGCCAGGGGCTCAAGCAGGGCCCAAACAGTCCGCATATCCATACTGGGTTTCCAGGAGTGACTGGGATTCTGGGAAGTACATTTACTGTCCATCAAAAGTGCTTTTATTGTACAAAGGCATGGCAAAGGAGATGTCATGGAAGGAATTCCAACAATCCTCCTTCTATGCCATGGAGAAGGATAGGTGGACAGCAGAGAGGAAGAAATGAGAGATATGCCACCCCCCCCCCCCCCCCCCCCGCCCCCATTTTTCCCAGCAGCTTTTAGTGCCCTGATCATGGACAAGGTCTGAAAGAACTAAATCTAAACTGTAAAGAATCCTGAACAGCTATTTGCAAAATGTACGTACTGTACATAGACAAGTGAAATTCCATTCATATTGTATGTATGGCTTCTGCTTCTTGGACATTTTTATATACTGTGAATGATGGCTGCTTCTAGCACATTTTATGTACACGTATGACTTCTGCTTCTTGCACATAACCCACGGCTGCAAAAAATATCATATATGCCTTAAGAGTTCTGTCATACCTGCCGTTCTACCTGTACAATATTTACCTCTGTCTTACCTATAGTGTGTGTGTGTGTGTGTGTGTGTGTGTGTGTGTGTGTGTGTGTGTGTGTGTGTGTGTGTGTGTGTGTGTGTGTGTGTGTGTGTGTGTGTGTAAAGCTCTGAGTAAATATCTGGTTCATGTTTTTTTTTTAAATAAATAGTTTCAGTGATTCTCAACCTTTTAACTTTCAAGGACCCTTACTTTGATAGGCATTAGACCACGGATGGAAAAGATAGTGCACACACCCCAACAGTTTACTGGCCCAGGTGCAAGACAAACAAAAGTATTATAAAGTCTGCACACTGGTAATGCTGAAAAAGGCGTTTGTCAACGTATCGGCCTGTTCAGACCTTCATCAGGTCATGATGAAGGTCTGAACAGGCCGAAACGTTGACAAACTCAATAAATACAAAGCAGAGCTTTTTTCGGCATTACCAGTGTGCAGGCTCTATTCCATTTCTATTAGACCACGACCCCCATACATCTAAATTTAAATCTCTGGAATCACCTCTATATATTGCAATACCATGGACATGCTAAAGCATACTGAAATCACATTGGCTGGCATTCACTACCATTATCGACAGGGATGCCCCTGCCGCCACCACGCCCAGAGGCGGCCGTCTCGTGTCGCGGGGCAGGAGCTGATAGTAACAGTTTAATAGAAAAGCGTTATTGATCTGTTATTACAGTGCAGTGCTGCCACCATCTGGTGGTCAAGTATACTGTTTTGATGTGTGCTGGCCTAAAAGTGGCCCTACCGCGGTATGCTGCCTCCTGTTGACTGGACTATCCACGTCTCGCCGTTGTGGCTCAACTGGTAGAGCGTCTGTCCAATAACTTGACTTGACTTGACTTGACTTGAGTGGGTTAGATTCCCACTCGAGTCAAGTGTCCCCGGTAACTTGGGGCAACGGATAAATTGACTGATATCCTTAGTGATGCTTCCCTTTGCAGACTAACTTCTAGAAAAACAAGTTAAAACCACCAGGAAACCTGTAACTCTCAGCCAACAGCTTAGCTCAACTGGTAGAGCGTCTGTCTAGGATTATGTGATGGGATGAACTGGACACCATATTCTCAGTAGCCTACACTATTTAATGGGAAACTGCAACTCAGTAACTGTTGTTTACACACAAACATTGACTGTATTGACCTCAGAGATGACTTCTGTGTACTTATACTGTATATTATTCAATCATCATGAGCAGTGCTTTCATTAGAGCCTAATAAGAAGGCTCTGTGACGATTTTGAAAGAAAAACCTTTTGGAGCTCATAATTGGCAGCCATCTTGCATTTGAAGGTCAACAATAGGTCAAATCATTATATAAACACCAAATATGTATTACTTGACCAAAATAAGCTCTGAAACCATGTATTGTGCATCTTCGTAGGTCAAACCATTAAAAAGTTCATTTTCACGGTCGCCATTTTGGATTTTGGTCTCTCAAAAATTGTACCCGCCCCTTTTAAAAATACACCCCGGCTACATTTGTTTAATAACCCTTCTAGATGACAAATCCATTGAGAAACGGACCTTCGCTCTCCACGAAATTATACTTTTTTTGTTTACTTGGTCTGCTCTTTTTTCCCTCTACACCTATACCTCTTTGCCAAAAATAGCCGATCTACAAGCCCACAACGCCTCGCAGCGCGAGGCGTTGTGAGCTTGTAGATCTGCTATATTTGACTAAAGTTCTCCCCAGAAAAGGGATGCTAGGTTTTGAGTGGTTATGGTAAAAAGAAAAATCATATCACATAAAGATTTGGCGGACCCCCTGTAGTAACTCTGAGGACCCCCAAGGGGTCCCGGACCCCCTGTTGAAGAACCCTGCTGTGCCCTTTTTTCAAAAGGGCACTTCTGGTCAAAAGGGTAAAGGGCAGGTGCTCTAGCACCACCTAGAGTCTATCTGTGCACGTCCCTGGATAAAAGCGCTATATAAATGCACCATTTACCATTTATTTAACTTTGTTCTGAAGTGAGGAGGAGGTCTGATGGTGAGGCTGTGGATCAATGGTTTCCATGGATTAGTATTGATTGTGTGACAACAAAGCTACACTGTCTAAATACAAGCATTGTTCTTTCCCTTTTGTTAGTCATCCGGTTTATTAACCCATTAAGACCTGGAACCTTTTTAGATTTCTTTGGCTATTCAAAAATAGCAGATCTACAAGCTCATGGTGCGGCACTTTAGATCTGCTTTTTTTAATTTTAAATTGTGAGTATTATTTTGTGCAAATCTTTGAATATATATATATATATTATTTTTAAGCGAACGTTTTTAACTCAAATATTTGCTTCCGGGGGATTCTACAAATGTCTTCTAAATCCTAACATTTTTTTTTAATTTTTCATTATGTTGCTATAATATCAGTGGTTCTCAAACTTTTTTCATGTCAAGAACCACCCAAAATGTTGTTTTTTGAAGCAAACATTTGAGTTAAAAATGTTCGCTATAAAAAACTATATATATTCAAAGATTTGCACACTTTCACGATTAAAAGAAAATAGCAGATCTACAAGCTCATAGCGCGGCACCGAGTGCCGCGCTATGAGCTTGTAGATCTGCTATTTTTGAATAGCCAAAGTGTAAAATAATGCTTTTTTTTAGCTCAAATCAAAAAGTGACACAGTGCCCCTCCAAGATGAACTTGACCTCACTCCACTGCCAGCAGATGCACCAGAAAGTGCATGGCTTTGATATTGTGAGAAATAAATCACACAATGTGTACATATACAGTATATATTTTAAAAAAAGTATTACTTTAGTTTTTACATTAAAGGGCAAGACCAAGGTTTGGGTTGTGTAGTTTCCTTGCCATGATGTAACTCCGAAGGTGGACAAGAAATGAAAAATAATTGCTCCATTAATTAGAAATTGATAATTCAAAATATGCTCCTCATTGACTTACATTGTACACTGAAACAGCTCTCAAAGTCACTCTTTTAGCACATAAACAAACACAAACGAAGCTGATTCAGACTATATAGAACATCACCAAACCCACTACTGTTTATTTTTTTAATAAAAATGTCAACCTCCTGCTGATTTTACTATTTGAAGATCCGGATCCGCCGATCCAGTCCGGGTTTTCTTTCTAATAAAAATAGCAAAATCAACAGTAAGTTAACATTTTTTTCAAAAAAACAAACAGTACTGGGTTTGATGATGTTCTATATTGTCTGAATCAACTTTATTTACGTTCTTTTACATGCTAAAAGAGGGACTTTGAGAGCTGTTTCAGTGTACAATGTAAGTCAATGAGGAGCATATTGTTAAGTTAGGTGCAAAGATTAAACACAAAGACAAGGTATTCAAGGGACCGTCTGTTTACTTCTCTCCCACATGTATACAACAGGGAAGCATTTCACTTCCTCCTTTCTCCTCACTTCTCACACTCTACCACCCCCTAGCGGATGGGTGCTTTTACTAATATCAGTAGTACATACAAGTATAAATGAACACAACATCTCCCCTTTTCAATAAAGCCAACAGCTTACATAACAAATATTTTCAATTGACTTCCTTTACAATACACATTGTCCATGCTGTACTGAGCGTAACACTGTCTAAGCAGGTAACTTAAAAGCCAAATAAATCAACAGTAGGCATAAGTATATATCAGCAGGTAAGGAAAAGGAATCACAACAACAGAATTACAATGTACAATATCTCTTTTTTTTTTTTTTTTAAACCCTTGCGAATGTAGGCCGGTTCTGACCCCTGTAGGTCTAGCCGAAAACATATTCCTTGGTCCAAGTAGGGGAATTCCTATCCCTGTACGGTCTGCATTGTCCATTAGTCGCTGATTGAGCATGAATCCCTGGTTGGGGATTCCCCAGTTCTCTGTCCATTTCCATTCCAGTGTCCAACACCGGTAGTGCAGACAGGTGTGATGCATTCCAGGTTCTTCCATCATCCACCAGGTATGTGTGAGGACTTTTCTGTCTCACCACCGTCCGTGGTTCTGTGAACTTTTGCACTCCTTTTTTAACTTTCCATGGCTTCCTGACTCGAACCTGATCTCCAGGGTGGAAGTGCTGGTGCTTTGCACTCCTCTTCACGTCTGTGTATTGTTTCACTTTGTCCTGTTTGTTTTTCACCCTTTCTCTTACAGCACCTTCATCCACTGTGGCAGGAATGACATCCACGATCTGGAGTTTTGTTCTCATTTGCCTTCCATGGAGTAGATATGATGGGCTGACTCCAGTGGTTGCATGAGGGGTTGCTCTGTAATCCATAAGAAAGGATCGTATGAATGGTTTCCAGGGTATGCCTTGTATTGAAGCAGTCTGCAGACAGTCTTTCAGAACCCTGTTGAACCGTTCAACTTCCCCATTAGCACGGGGATAGTACACAGATACTCTCAGGTGCACGATTTCTCTTTGTTTTAGAAAGTCCTTGAACTCAGCAGAGGTAAATTGTGGACCATTGTCGCTCACAATTTCTCTTACGTTTCCTTCACGTGAAAAGATTGCTGTCAGGAACTGAATGATTGTTGCAGTATCAACTTGTGTGACAAAAGCTACTTCTGGCCATTTGCTGTAGTAATCCACTAGCGTAATTGCAAACCTGCATTCTCTAGGTGCATTTTCAAAGGGGCCAACAATGTCAATGCCAACCTTCTCCCAGGCAGCAGTAGGTAATGGGACAGGATGCAGTGGAGCATTGTGGGTCACAGCTGACTTATCATTTTGTCTACATGTAGTGCATTCCTTGATGAGAGCATCCACCTGTCCGTCCATTTTAGGCCACCAGTACAGTTCTCTCAGCCGCTGTTTAGTGCGGACAATGCCCTGGTGGGTCTCGTGAGCAATGTTAATCAGTTGTGTCTGCAGAGACTCTGGTACAACAAGGCGGTAAGTACCTCTGACAACACAGTCATCCACTATTGCAACAGAGTGAGACTGTGTTGACTATTGACAGTTCATTACGTATCATGTAATAGGGCTGTAATTCAGGGTCAACAGCAGTCCTACTCCTCGGCCATTGTTTGGGAATTTGTGCGCAGAGTTTGACAAGGACAGGGCAGGAGTGGCATGCAGCTTTGAAATCTTCCATTGAAATCGCATCGGTATCTGTCATTATTGCTGCAACTGACTCCACTGTCTCTGTGTAGTCCACGCCGGTTCCAGGCAGTGGTAGCCTGGATAAGCAGTCAGCAATATTATTCTGTGATCCAGGCCTGTACTGTTCATCATAATCAAACTCCATGAGACGAGCGGACCACCTGGCTATGCGAAGACCAGCCCGGTTATTCCCTTTTGTAGTCAGGAGTGTAGTCAGTGCTTGGTGATCCGTGCGTAGCAGGAACTCCTTCCCCAGAGCCACACACGCCACTTCTCAGCAGCCCACACACATGCCAGGGCCTCCTTTTCCACAATTGAGTATTTCTTTTCAGCATCAGATAGGCTGCGAGAGGCAAAAGCAACTGTTTCTTCTTCTCCAGCATTGTTTACTTGAGTCAGGACGGCTCTAAGCCCATAATCAGAGGCATCGGTTGAGACCACTGTGTGTTTGTTTGGGTCAAACAGCGTCAGTGCAGGTCCGTTAGCAATCATTCCCTTAACTTGTTCAAAGCTCCCTTGCGCTGCATCAGTCCAGGTGAATTCAGTGTTCTTTCGCAGCAGGGACCTCATAGGTTCCACCACGCTGGCATAGTTGGGCATAAACTTGCTATACCATGCACTTAGACCCAGGAATGAACGCAGGGAGGCTGCCTCAGCAGGTGCAGGGGCATCTAGTATTGCTGTGACATGAGAATCCTTAGGCTCCAAGCCATCAGGTGACAGCCTGAACCCCAAAAAGTCCAGTGTAGTCTGCCGGAAAAGGCATTTTTCTGTATTTAGTTTCAAACCTGCATCCTGAATGCAGTGTAGGACGGCCTGCAGGTTAGTGTCATGGGCGGCCTGTGAAGATCCATAGACAATGACGTCATCTAAGTAGCATTGTACGATACGATATACGATACGATACGATAATACTTTATTGTCAGTTCACACTGAAATTTGTCTTGCGACCCAGCAGCCATGTATGCAACAATAAACAGTTCACACATTTGACATGACACAAGAAAAACAAAACACAATACAAAATACATACATAAAGACATACAAAGACAAGAGCAATGTCCACCTCTCAGCCTACCCTTGGCCTATAAATCCTGATTGAGCCTCAGTGTCGTCTGATGGACAAAGGACCTCTTCAGTTTGACCTTATTGTATGTAGGAACACTGTATCTCCTTCCTGAAGGCAGCAACCTATATTCTCCATACAAAGCATGGCTAGTGTTTGAAGTGATATTCCTTGCCAACCTTATCATACTATCATTATACGTAGTTGTATAGAGCCTCTGAAGTGGCTGTCCAACAATCTTTGAACAAATGTTCAGTTGCTGCAGCAGTTGTGACTTTAAGGCTACAGACAGACATCCATACCAGGTGGTACTACAGTACTGAAGAACACTCATTATAACAGAAGTGAAAAACAAAAGAAGAATCTGTCTACTAGCACCAAAAGATCTCAAACGGCGAAGGAAATAGACTCTTTGCTTTGTCTTCTTACCCACTGATTCAATCTGTTCTTTCCATGACAGAAGGTGGTCAATTACTACTCCTAGGTATATATACAAACATACCTGGTTGATCTGTTCACTATGAATAGTTATGGGGGATCTGTGTATCTCTAGTGGGGCACCAAAAACAATCTCCTCTGTCTTTTTTGTGTTAATGATAAGAGTGTTGTTATCGCTCCACTCCACCACCTTATTTACTCTGTGTTGGTGCAGTCCAGGATCACTGGAACTATCCAAAAGGGAAATCAAAACTGTATCGTCAGAGTACTTTAGAATGTATTGGTCTGTTTTGTCAGTGCGACATTCAGACAGACATTCCTCAGTACGACAGCTGTCAGTATAAAGGGTGAAAAGTACAGCTGAGCTTACGCAACCCTGGGGAGCACCAACATTAGTAGTTAATGCTGCGGAGAGGGTTTTGTTCACTTTCACCCTCTGTACTCTGTTAGTAAGGAAGGAAGCATACCAGTGAATTAAGTATGGATTCAGTTGCAACTGCACCATCTTTGACACCAGAATATCAGACTGTATTGTATTGAAAGCTGAAGAGAAGTCTAAGAACAGCACCCTTGCATAATTCTTATTAGACTTATCTAGGTGTTTTGTAATGAAGTGGACCAGTGTGACAACCGCATCCTCTGTACCGCAACCTTTCTTATAAGCAAACTGACAGGGGTCAAATTTGTCTTTAGTTATACTTACAAGATGTTGCAACAGTATTCTTTCCAGTGATTTCATGATCACTGAAGTGAGAGCTATGGGTCTATAATCCTTATGTTCTTTTGGACATTGGATTTTGGGTAGTGGTTTTATGTGTGAGGTTTTCCAACACAGAGGAATTGTGTGTGTGTCTACAGAGGTTTGAAAAATTGGTTGCCACACAGGAGCCAACTCAGATGCAAAGTTTTTGAGGAGAAAAGCACTGCACTCGTCCGGCCCATTAGCTTTCCTTGTGTTAGTACACCGAAACACTTTTCTGACATCCTCTTCAGTGATGACAATTCTGTCTGAGGGGGCAGGTGTTACAGCCTTGAGTATTTCAGTGCACTTAGAGGAATCGCCTAATGATTCGAATCTGGCAAAGAAAGTATTTAGGTCATTAGAAAAGCCAAGTTCATTATCTGTCACAATAGGTTTGGTTGGGGATGACATTCCTGTCATGGATTTCATAGTATCCCACGCCTTTTTGTGATTTTTGGCTTTAAACGCATCCTCTAGATGCTGTCTATGTGTCAATTTTGCCTGCCTCATTTTTGTTTTGAGCTTTCTTTCCGTCAACTTGAGTGCACCGAAGTCTTTGTTTATGAAGGCTATTTTCCTTTCATTTATTACATCTTTTATGTCCTTGGTCACATATGATTTATTGTTCGGAAAGATTTTAATTTCCTTTGTAGGAACAACCAGCTGTACACAAAAATTAATATAATCATTTGTAACATTGGTTGTTTTGTCCAATGAACTTTCTCTAAATGTGTCCCAATCTGTACAGTCCAGGCATGCTTTTAGTTGTTCCTTGCTTTCATTTGTCCATGTCCTAACTACTTTCTTCTCCAGTTTTCCCCTCTTCAGTTTTGACTTATAGACTGGAGTTAAGCACACGACATTATGATCAGAGGTCAATATAGGCGGCCCAACCGTGGCAACATATGCTTTTGGAATGTTCACATAACACTTTTCCAGAATGTTATTTTTCCTAGTCGCATCCTTAACATATTGTTCGAATCCTGGCAACACGGTGTCCAGATAGCACTGATTTAAGTCCCCAAGCACGATGGCTGGTGCCTCTGGATACTGCAGTTGCAGTCCGTGTACACAGTCAGCAATGGTTTTTGCTGCTTGTGCAGCTCTTCCCGTCCCTTTAGGAGGCACATATACTAGAAACAGTAAAATGCACCCAAATTCGCGGGGAAGGTAGAAAGGTCTTAAAGTCATGCCTAGGATCTCCACGTTGGGATCGTCGCATATCCTAAGTTTGACGGAGAAGGATCGACACCAGAGATCATTTATGTTATATTGTACGCCTTGCAATCCGTTGAGAATTTTTTTCATCATTTTTTGAAATGCAGCAGGGGTGGAACTTAGTCCATAAGGCACTCTGGAATAGACCCTCATGTGTAATGAAAGCAGTAAGCCCTCTGCTCTCCTTGTGCAGTTCCAGCTGATGGTAGGCACTTTTCAGGTCCAAAGTGGAATATATTACAGAACCACGCAGCTCTGACAGCAAGTCTTCAATCAGTGGTAAGGGGTGGCTGTCAGGCACCACTGCTTTGTTAGGTTCTCTCATATCCACGCACATGCGGATCTTTCCATTTTTCCTACTGGTAACAACAATGGGGGACACCCACTCAGATGAATCAATTTTCTCAATAATTCCCTGTTCTTACAGTTCATTCAGTTCTTTGGTGACAGCCTCGCGCACTGAAAGCGGCAGACGGCGAAGCTTTTGCTGTACAGGTTTCACCTCTGAGCGGATTTGCACTTTATGCACAAAGTTCTTAGCATGTCCGATTTCTTTTTCCACCTTGTGATCCATGGGCAAGAGTAAAGGTTCTGGTGGGGAGATTACTGCGCAGTCCATTATAGGTTTAGGTGGCAGGTCCACCAACCGTCCTCCCTTTATCTCAATGTCAAGGGCTTCACACAAGTCTAACCCAATCAGAGGGGTGCCGGACTCAACAACATTGAAAAACCCAGTAGCACTCCTATTTTGGTAAGTGACTGTAGCTTCAAGGCGTCCCAGTACTGGTAGTTTATGTTTTGAGTATGTCTGCAGCTGTACTGTAGGTGGGCTGAGTTTGCTCTTCTTGAAGTGCTCCATGTAGATCTGTTTTGGAATTATTGAAGCACCAGATCCAGTGTCAACTAGCATGTCACTGTTATGGATTTGGGACCTTGGTGTGGCAAGAGCGAAATTTCCAATTAGTTTCCCTTTAACAGCCTTTCTGTTGTTGACACATAGTACATGCACCTCTGGCAGTTCCACTTCATTCACTGATGTAGTAGATCTGCAGACTCGAGCAAAATGACCTATTTTACTACATGTGTTGCATTTAGAATTCTTTGCTGGGCAAGACTGGTCATTAGCCATGTGGCTTGACGACCCACATCTGTAACACTGACTGTTTCCACTTCCACGTCTGTCCTCCCTTTGTCTCCTGGGACTGGGAGTTTGATTTCCAGGCATCCTATTTCCTTGTCTGTACACTGCATTAACATGCTTCGTTTCAGCTTCCATGAATCTTTTTGCATCAGCCATAGCTGTCTCCATTGTCCTAACCAGAACTAGAGTCTTATCAAGGGTTAATTCGTGTTCTGATAACAGTTTTCCACGGATGCGAGGCATGCCTGTTTTCTAAACTATCTGATCACGTAGCATCTCGTTTTCCATGTTGCCAAAGTTGCACGTCTTGGCGAGCTCCCGTAGCGCTGCCAAATAGTGATCTATTGACTCACCCACAGCCTGAGCACGCTGCCTAAAACGGTACCTCTCAGCAACAACGTTGACTTTTGGTATGAAGAAGGTCTGTAAAGCACCGATCCGTCCTACGTATCAGCAGTAAGCGGCAGGGTATTGTATAGTCTCTGTCCCTCTGTTCCCAAACAGTGAATTAGGAGGGCTCGTTTCCTCTCCGCAGAGAAAGTAGACCCCCCGATCGCAAGCAGGTAGTTATCAAACAACTTTTTCCAAGCGTCAAACGCTACTTTCGGCTCGCCCGGGCACTCCAGGAACGCAGAAGGCGGTTGTAATCCAAGCAGAGACATTTTCAGTTTTTATCCTCGTCGCCAATTGTTAAGTTAGGTGCAAAGATTAAACACAAGGACAAGGTATTCAAGGGACCGTCTGTTTACTTCTCTCCCACATGTATACAACAGGGCAGCATTTCACTTCCTCCTTCTCCTCACTTCTCACACTCTACCACCCCCTAGCGGCTGGGTGCTTTTACTAATATCAGTAGTACATGCAAGTATACTATGAACACAACACATATTTTGAATTATCAATTTCTAATTAATGGAGCAATTATTTTTTATTTCTTGTCCACCTTTGGAGTTACATCATGGCGAGGTAACTAAACAACCCAAACCTCTACCAAAGTGGTCTTGCCCTTTAAGAAAGGAGTTCCTGTCCAGTGAGTTATTCATATTGCCAATATCCCAAGTTTGGGAACCACTGGCTTCCTATAAGAACAACAATATAACCATTTTAAATAGAGATCACAAACTGTATGGAACAGCAGAGGAGTTTTTAGAGGAGGAATATGGATCTGCAGACATTTTCCTCTCGGACGCACGGTGTGTAATATTAATAACAATTACTCTATCAACTATTACTCCTCTGATCAGTCCAAGTGTAATATTAATAACTATTACTCTATCAACTATTACTCCTCTGATCAAACCCCCCGTTTAAGAAAATAAATGCACATTAAAACCAAAAGCCTTAACTATTATAAAATAAAATAGTTTGCTATTTTATTGAGCCCATTATTAGCAGTCTGACACATTTCTACTTCAAAACGTATTGAGCAAGTGTTGCATCACCCATTTAAGCATTTCAGTTTTTTTTCGATAAATCCCGAAATTCCTTCAAGCATAAAACTCTTTTTTTGGAGACCAATTATATGAAGATATGATATAATATATTATAATGAGCTTTAGTGAGGACCAATTATATGAACACAAATTGGTGAAGTCGTCCTTTAGATAAAAGTATCAATACCACAATAATAGAAAATACTCTGTCACAAGTAATAGGCCCGTATTAAACATTTTACTTGAGTAAAAGTACACAAGCACTGGCGTCAAAACATAGTTAAAATACCAAAAGTAAAATGCACTCATTAATTCACAATTTTCTTTTTTTTAAAGACCGGAACAACAGCAGATCTACAAGCTCACGATGCATCGCAACGTGACACGTCGTGAGCTTGCAGATCTGCTATGTTTCGTACAAGCGTTCACACGGTAAAAAATTAAACACAAACAATAGCCAATGCGCGGTAGTACATTTATGTGCCCATGTATGTACTGGATATTATTTTACATAATGAAATAAAATACAATAAAATAAAGATCACACCCAGTGTGAAGTGGGCGGTGTGGTCACAGTGGTCATCACAGTGATGGAAGTGATTCACTTAAAAAAAACATAAAAGTGTTTTTTTTAAGTGCATAGTCACTGGTGGCCAATCACAGCGCAGGGTGGGGGGGGGGGGGGGTGCAATTTGGATCGATGTCCAAACCTCACATATAGGGGCGGTTGCACCGCCCAAAAGTACAATTCCCAGTACGTTGGGTGTGATGAGAGAGAGACATGAGACATGAGTGAGAGAGACTGATATTCTCACTAGTTTGGTTCGTAGGGGAAACATAGAATTTCTCTTCGATGTTCGCGAACCACTGGCTTAGAGCAGTGGCTGTCAACCGGTGGTCCGGGGACCACCGGTGGTCCGGGCACCACCAGTGCTCCAGGGACCACCGGTGGTCCGGGGTACCCAGTGAAATTAGTTAACATAGCATCACAATCATTTTAACCACTTAGCTTTGGGCTATTCAAAAATAGCAGATCTACAAGCTCATAGCCCGCACTATGAGCTTGTAGATCTGCTATTTTTGAAAAATCTTGAAAATGTGTGCAAATCTTTGAAAATATATATATATATATATATTTAAAGCGGACATTTTTAACTCAAATCCTTGCTTCTGGGGGGTCCCCTGGCACAACATTTTCAGATGGGGGTCCGCGGCCAAATGCATATCAATTTAGGGGTCCTTGGCATGAAAAAAAAAAGGTTGAAAACCACTGGCTTAGAGGAAGAGTGACCGTCTCTCATGAACGCATTCGTAGCCACAGGTATTAATTAATCTACTACCAGCGGTTTTACCTTATATCTTTTTGTCTTTTTAACGATCAACAGAAACATAAATTCAACCCGGATGTAAAGAAACGAAACGAAATGTTTGTGTGGAAAGACGAGTCTCTCTGCTTTCCACCGGAACAAAAACGTTGTAACCGTGATCGTCCGTTCTGTAGTTATAGACAGGTGAATACGACTCATTTTTCACCAAAAAACAGGAAAATAAATCTGAGATAAATGTGTTTTTATAAATGTGTTAACATGGCCGTGGACCGGGTGACTTAAAACCCATTAAGACCTGGAACGCATCTGTGTCACTTTAGATGTCTTTGGCTATTCAAAAATCTTGTAATTTTTTTTGGGTTGATTTTTTTCAAAAAAAACTGTTGGGATTTAGAAAACATTTTTGAAACGGCTCAGGTCTTAATGGGTTAAAAAAAAAAAATGTACATTTCGGACTCTATCCCTCTCTGGAATAGCCTGGTAAACCCCCCCTCCCTCCGGAAATCTCATCTGCATTTTGATTTCAGAAAGGAGGTCTGGGATTGCGCAGGGAGTAAAGCTGCTGCCCGGTCGCTGCGTATATTCGAACCAATCAGCGGCCGCTAGGGGCGGGATCATCCAATCACCTGGCCTAGTAGCTTGAAAAAAAGACAAACCGTCTGTCATGGATTCTGCTTACGGAGTCTCAGATGGAAGTAAGGCTGTGAAACAAAATGTGTGTCGCAAGCTTCTTCCATTTGACGGTGTCAGGTTATCTCTGGAAGGCAGTCCATCATTCATAGGTTTGGACGAAGAGCGCCCTCTAGCGTAGTCACACAAAAAACAACAACATCATCATGACGTAATGTCTGGTCTTTGGCGGTCGATGTGTTAAAAAACACAATAAAACAAATACTAATAAAAAAAAAACAAGGTTCAAAGTCCTCCAGAAAGCTCTTAACAAAACGACCAGAAACACGTCCCAGGTTGAGGGTTGATTGTGGGCGTTATAATCACTTCACGATGCACTTATAATGCTTCACAGCGGTCGTTATAAATGTTTATGATTATGCATAACAACTCATAACAAAGACACTTTATAGGGCATGGCCGTGGCGGCCATTTTCTGGTTCCACTTCAAAATAGTCGATGCATTTTCGCCATTGACATTCCCAAAAATATTTCTATCAATTAATTTAAGCTTAGAATCAAGCCATCCAGAGTCCTGGTGAATCAGGACCATAACATTTTTTTTTTTCTGTGATTCTTTTTTTTATATTTAATTATATGATATACTATATTTAACTATATTTAACACATCGTGTGTCAGCATTTTTTCATATCAACTTACGTTGGGTGCCAGCATTCTCCCCATTGACTGCGCTTTGCTGTTTAAAGCTTTAGACTCCGCGACGAGCAAATCCCCACGTTAAAAAAAAAGCATCCATTCATGTTGCGCGATGACCCTGGCTACAGCCTGGATCGATAACATTTTAGTCGCAAGTTACAACGGGGACGGATCGCGCATCGCGCATGACCGGTCTTCCACACCGGAAAACAGATTCGGAGATATAGGCGTTTTAAAGAAGGAAATAGACAGGAAGCGGATGGAAGCCAAGCCATGTTTTTGTTTCCGGTGATCTATCTGGCCCTTCCTTCTCAAGATCACAATGGGTACTCCCAGAGCTGCTCTAGCCCCGCCCGTGTGGAGAAAAATGAAAAAAAGCAAAAAGACTGAAAACACGGTTCAGACCG
This sequence comes from Gymnoscopelus microlampas, assembly GCF_963454915.1. Classification (NCBI taxonomy): domain Eukaryota; kingdom Metazoa; phylum Chordata; class Actinopteri; order Myctophiformes; family Myctophidae; genus Gymnoscopelus; species Gymnoscopelus microlampas. The sequence goes on from NC_139962.1 coordinate 2,473,786, forward strand.
TGATCGACACCCGATGTGTTAAAAAAGTTTTGCCGTTTTCAAAAACGTTTTTTTCACAGAATCAAAGGTTTTATGGTCATGATTCACCAGGACCCTGGATGGCTTGATTCTAGACTTAAAGGAGACATCCGTTCATTTTTAGTGTTATCTTTGATATGTGGCAAATCACTTACCAACGTAGAAATGCCCATTGAGTTACTCCACTAAACAAGCTCGTTGCTTGTTTCTCTCCAAAACCTGGCAACCTGGTGTTGCCAGGCAGAGAAACAAGCAACGAGCGTTAGCGCATTCTGTTATTAGCGGTTAGCTTGTCGGGACTATCATATCCCGTAAGGGTCTCATGGGGCTCCACAATGAGTGCTAGGAGAAAAAAAACAGACTTTGCATTTGTTAAAATAGGCGAATTTGGGCTATCTTCGCACCTCGTATTATGCCAACGGTGGGGGTCTACAGGGGGATCTGTGGAGTAACTCAATGGGCATTTCTGCGTTGGTGAGTGATTTGCCACACATCAAAGATAACACTAAAAATGAACGGATGTCTCCTTTAAAATAATTGATATAAATATTTTTTGGAAACGTCAATGGGAAAAATGCATTGACTATTTTGAAGTGGAACCAGAAAATGGCCGCCACTGCTATGCCCTATAATGAACTAAGTTAAGGCTGAAGGCTGAAGAGACGTATAGGATTCCACTCACATGTAAAAGGTTACAATGACAGTCTGTAAGGTGAAAGACTTCCCTGCTTGTCCCAGTTATACAATGCTAGTATCCTAGCCCCCCCCCCCCCCCCCCCTCCTCTCATTCACGTCACTAGTTTCAACACAAATACTGCTGAAGTGAAAGTAGGGGGGGTGGGGGGGGGGCTTTGGGAGCGGCACTGGGCCTGTAGAAGACGTGGTGACAACACTGTAGCTTTAAGTGACTCTTCTAGTTTCTGTCTTTCACATGCAGAGAACAGCTGTCTGTCTGTCTGTCTGTCTGTCTGTCTGTCTGTCTGTCGGTCACAAAATGGCCGCCTGGTCCAATGGCGTTCTGGAATCAAAACGGTTCGTTGTTAGGCTCCGCCCCACGTTTGTAGAAAAAACAACACAACAGTCTGTGAACGGACCAATCGCAGAGCGGGGGAGGGGCTGCATGGTGCGAACGGACCAATCGGAGCGCAGGTCGGCTAGACGTCTGTGGACTTGCTGAGGCGCTTCATTTCACTGAAAAAACACACGCACGCACGCACACGCACACGCACACACACACACACACACACACGCACACACACACGCACACACGCACACGCGCACACACAGAAAGTCTTATAAGGGATACAAGTCTGCAGGACAAAATGCAGGCTGCACTCTGATAACAAATATATTGGTCCATATATGGACCAGTACTGTATATAATATACCCGTTGGGGTATGGACCAGTACTGTATATAATATACCCGTTGGGGTATGGACCAGTACTGTATATAATATACCCGTTGGGGTATGGACCAGTATAGCATCGTTTTCATAGACCTGCTTACTTATTCCTCTGGCAAAATGTGGCAACACTGACCCCAATCCCATAGCTTGGGGGACCATGTAGAGTTAGACAGTGTTTCCAAAAGAGGATAATAAACAGCTTGAATTTGGGTAACGTGAAAAACAGGCTTCCTCACGGTGGGCATTTGCTCATGATGAATGACCATGTGCAGAGACATTGCTTCAGCCACAGAGGAGAACCAAGCACTTCAGACTGACAGACATTCTGTTAAAGGAGACATCCGTTCATTTTTAGTGTTATCTTTGATATGTGTACCGCTAATAACAGAACGAGCTAACACTGGCTGCTTATCTCTCAGCGAGAGAGAGATAACACGCTCGTTGCTTGTTTCTCTCCGAAACCTGGCAACCTGGTGTTGCCAGGCGTTCTGTTATTAGCGGTTAGCTTGTCGGGACTTTCATCGCCCGTAAGGGTCTCATGGGGCTCCACAATGAGTGCTAGGAGAAAAAAAAACAGACTTTGCATTTGTTAAAATAGGCGAATTTGGGCTATGCTCGCGCCTCGTACTATGCCAACGGTGGGGGTCGACAGGGGGATTTGTGGAGTAACTCAATGGGCATTTCTACGTAAGATAACACTAAAAATGAACGGATGTCTCCTTTAATTATATGTAGGATTAGGTCTACATAATTTGTCAATCAATAAATCAGTCTTTTTAGTTTTCTTTGCCTTTTTTTTTACCCCTTTTTTCCACAATTGCCCTACAAGCCCTAGTCAGTCAGTCAGTCAGTCAGTCAGTCAGTCAGTCAGTCAGTCAGTCAGACAGTCAGTCAGTCAGTCAGTCAGACAGTCAGTCAGTCAGTCAGTCAGTCAGACAGACAGTCAGTCAGTCAGTCAGACAGACAGTCAGTCAGTCAGTCAGTCAGTCAGTCAGTCAGTCAGTCAGACAGGCAACTCCATAGCAATTAGAATAAGCCAACACAGGTACACCATTAATAATGAAAAAGATACCCATTTATTAATTGTTCAACACTTTATGACACATGGGATTGATGCCATAAAAGTATGCGGCTTGGAATTCAATGACTGCTGGACAATTGGACAGAGAAGATTCCATGAAAAATAATGGACTACAAGACTTAGCACAAAATATCCAGGAGGCCTAAACTTCTAAACTGCCCAAAAAAACTGAAACTATCCACATATTCTTACTAAACTAAACAATAGAGTTGATCACCTACATCAACCACAAAGTTGAGGGGGAGATCTCATTGTTGAGCTAATGAGAATATCAATGAAGGCACATTGATACCAAGAGCCATCAACATTTGGACCATCAACAGGGAGCTAATTGTCTTCCAAATTGGAGGTGTGAACATCAGAACTGGGGATATGCTAACTTGTTTCCAAAACTGTATCCCTTCAGTATCTACCCCATAGTCCTAAAAAATATAGTGTAAACACATCCTTAAATGGAATTAGGAAATAGTTTTAACCCGAGGGTATGCGGTCACCCTGACTCAGAGATTAGACGCCTCTGCCCTGCACAGTCTAATAGAAAGCACAAAGCTTTAAAAAATAAGTCTGCCTCATCCAGGCAGTTGGCCAGGAGCCACTTTGAGTGGTAGTTGGGATAAACGCAGTCAGTGGAGCAAACGCAGTCCGCACCAATAATATTTACGATTCTGTCCCTATCGGTACATAACTCGGACGGCGCTGAGTCGACTAGCAGCCCAGCGGCTGGTCGACGCGGGCACTCGCGCCTGGAGGCGCGAGGGCGCGTCTCCTCAGCCTTAAGGTCTGCTGAGTCGGCGCGCCTCCGTCATGGCCCATAACTTATAATTATAAATTATAGTGAAAACACATCCTTAAATGGAATTAAGAAATGGTTTTACCTTTAGTCTAGGTAAACTTAATTATTTGCAAAACATGACATCCCTTATTCAAAACAGATGGCGAATGCATTCTTCTCTTTATAGGGCCTACACAGGTAATAAAATTGCCTGTGAGACCTTCATGAATTGAACCTCACAGTCAGCAGTCAGTCAGTCAGTCAGTCAGTCAGTCAGTCAGTCAGTCATCTAAAGTATACATGTATTTAAATACCAACCGTAACTCGTCCTTCAGTCGTGTCAGTTTGTCTTGCAGACGAACGTTCTTCACTCTCATTGGACTGTTGGGTACGAACCAGGCAGCGATGAACTTACACACTACCACCACATGCTGGCGATAGAGAGACAGGTAGACAGGTTAACTTATAGACAAACAGACAGAACCAGTAGAACCCAGACAAACAGACAGAACCAGTAGAACCCAGACAAACAGACAGAACCAGTAGAACCCAGACAAACAGACAGAACCAGTAGAACCCAGACAAACAGACAGAACCAGTAGAACCCAGACAAACAGACAGAACCAGTAGAACCCAGACGTACCTCAAACAGAATGACGAAAGCAAAGCGTACGGCGAGGATGAGCCAGTACTGAGCCGTCAGACTGTGGTCCTCATTACTCCTGTAGTCTCTATAGCTGTATCACACACACACATACACACACACACACACACACACACACACACACACACACACACACACACACACACACACACACACACGCGTTTGTATTACTATACTTGTGAGGACATCAATGCTTTAGGAAAGCGATTTTATGAATGTCATTTAAAAACACAAATATTTTGGCAGTTTTAACCGAAAGCCGAAAAAAAACAGCAGATCTACAAGCTCACGACGCGTCACGCTGCGACGCGTTGCAGCAAAATAAGAAGTACACAAAACAAAAAACAAGATAAAAATTAAAAACAATGCAGAAAACAAAACAGAGATGCACATGACCTAGACTAAGGCTGGGCATTAAAAGCTAATCTATAGAAGATGGTTTTAAGGAGGGATTTAAACCGGGGGACAGACTCTGTGAGCCTGATCTCTAGGGGCAGGGCATTCCAAAGGGTAGGGGCTATGAAAGCGAAGGCCATGCGACCTTTTGCATTTAACAGACCCTTTGGAATGTCCAGGAGTGCTTGGTTGGAGGATCTAAGAGTGCGTGTAGGCACATATGGGGGGAGTAGGTCCAAGATATAGGGTGGGGCAAGACCTAGCCTGGCCTTATGAGTAGTGAGTAGGATTTTGTAATTGATTCTGAATTCAACTGGGAGCCAATGGAGGGATGCCAGAATGGGTGTGATATGATCACATTTCCTTGTACCAGTTAAGAGACGGGCCGCAGCATTTTGAACCAGCTGAAGGCTGTGGATGGATTTTTTGGAGAGGCAGGTGTAGAGGGAATTACAGTAGTCCAACCGCGAGAAGATGAAAGCGAACACAGCTCGAAAATAACATAGCAAGAAGAAAACTAGAACTGTCCTCAAACTAAGGCGTTTTCAACTTGCCACCCGGCCTTAAATATGCACAAATGACATGGAATTCTTAGATATCCCAATAGATGAACTCGTGTACATGCTTTTAGATGTGTTAACGTCTTGGTTAACACATCTAAAAGCGCCTTCGGCGCGCCTCCGTTCGCAATAATGTATTTGTTAGGCTTTTCTGCCTTTTTTGATAGCAGGGGTCTTCAGTCCTCAGAGTTACTACAGGGGGTCCACCGAATCTTTGTGTGTGATAGGGTATATATACAGTATGTTTGTTTTACATTAACCACTTGAACCCTAGAATCCCTATTCTGAGGGGAGCATTAGCCAAATCTACAAGCTCACCCTAGGACCCCTAGGGGGTCCTCAGAGTTACTACGAACCACTTGAGCCCTATAGCACCGCTATTCTGTGGGGGGGGGGGGGGCATTTGCCAAAAATAGTAGATCTACAAGCTCACAACGCGTTGTGTCGACCTGTTGTGAGCTTGGAAATCTGATATTTTCGGCAAAGAGTTTTGGTGTAGTGGGGGGGGGGGGCTGCTATTTGTTACTGTATGTACTCCTACGGGCTGGGGGGGGGGTGGGCGGGGAGTGTTGGGCGGGAGTCAGTGTTGGGCGGGATGTGAGTCAGCAGGATAGAACAGCAGTGACAACACAGACATGTGTGTGTGTGGGGAGGAATTAATTGGCATAACGACTACATTGGGGAGAGAAAGGGGGGTTAAAAAATGATTGGCTACTCTAAATTATTATCTTTTTTAAATAAAAAAAAGTCACCCATTCAATCCGGGGACGCATGTGTGTCATTTTAAGATTTCTTTGAGCTATTCAAAAACAGCAGATCTACAAGCTCAAAGCTTGTAGATCTGCTATTTTTTTGGGAAAAATCGTGAAATCTTTGAATATCCAAATCTTTGAATATCTGTTTTTCCGTAGCGAACATTTTTAACTCTGTTACAGCTTTTTTTTTTGGGGGGGGGGGGGGGGGGTCCCTGGAACAAAATATTTTGAGACGGGGGTCCACGGCCAAAATTCATATAATTGTGGGGGTCCTTGACATGAAAAAGTTTGAAAATCACTGATTAAACTAGGATTTAGAAGACATTTGTAGAATCCCCCCAGAAGCAAAGATTTGAGTTGTTTAAAAAAATATATATATATATATATTCAAACATTTGCAAACATTTTCACGATTTTTCCAAAAAATAGCAGATCTACAAGCTCGTAGCGCGGCACCGTAGATCTGCTATTTTTGAATAGCCCAAAGACATCTAAAAATGGCACCCAATGTGTTAAAGGGTTAACGTTGAACATCATTGTGTGGTGTTGTTGTTGTTGTTGTTTTAAAGTCATAAAAGCCACTTCACCGTCATGTTAGGACCCCCCTGGGGGTCCACAACCCACAGGTTGAGGACCACTGGTCCAGAACATAATGTGTGTGTGTGTGTGTGGGGGGGGGTGACCTCTGACCTCACCTGCACTGCGTGACTTTGGCCCCGCCCTCAATGACCATCTGAGCGGGCAGGAAGTCCTCGCTGACGCCCGCGTCCGACATCAACGCCGTGGCCAGTGTGTCATTGATGTAGCCCTCCATGCACCTACACACACACATAGACACACATTATGTGAACATACACAACCTCTCACATGATAATACACAACCTCTCACATAGACACTCATTATATGAACATACACAACCTCTCACATAGACACTCATTATATGAACATACACAACCTCTCACATAGACACACATTATATGAACATACACAACCTCTCACATAGACACACATTATATGAACATACACAACCTCTCACATAGACACACATTATATGAACATACACAACCTCTCACATAGACACACATTATATGAACATACACAACCTCTCACATAGACACACATTATATGAACATACACAACCTCTCACATAGACACTCATTATATGAACATACACAACCTCTCACATAGACACACATTATATGAACATACACAACCTCTCACATAGACACACATTATATGAACATACACAACCTCTCACATAGACACACATTATATGAACATACACAACCTCTCACATAGACACTCATTATATGAACATACACAACCTCTCACATAGACACACATTATATGAACATACACAACCTCTCACATAGACACACATTATGTGAACATACACAACCTCTCACATGATAATACACAACCTCTCACATAGACACACATTATATGAACATACACAACCTCTCACATAGACACACATTATATGAACATACACAACCTCTCACATAGACACTCATTAATACACAATCCAGTGTGACTGTGTGTTTGTGTGTTTGTGTGTGTCTGTGTGTCTGTGTGTCTGTGTGTGTGTGCGTGTGTGCGTGCGTGCGTGCGTGCGTGCGTGCGTGCGTGCGTGCGTGCGTGCGTGCCTGTGAAGTCCGCTGATGGCTCAACCCTTATAAAGGACCAGAAGCAAGTTGTGGATAGATGGGCTGAACACTTCCAGACTCTCTTAACAACACATTGGGTGCCAAAACCGTATATATACGGTTTTTGAAAAAAAAAAAAAATTGGAAAAAAAAAAACATTTCAAACATTTTTTTTTTTCAAATTTTTTTTTGTTTACCTTCTAAGCACCAGGAGATATCATTTTCCGAAGATTTTGACTCCAATCCACTTTCTGGTTAACTTATGACTTCAAAAGCCTGTATCTCGGCTCCTAAAAAATTGTTAAAAATCCTGGCACTCAGTGTACTCTGTTTTAAAAAAAAACCTGGCACCCAATGTGTTAAACCAACCTGCCACTCCTGATCTGGCAGTCCTGGAAGAGCTTCCCAGCTATCCAACCATTGAGGAGCTGGATCTTCAACCAACCTTCTCTGAAGTCCTGGCTGCGGTCAGGTCACTGAAAAACAACAAGACCCCTGGCCCTGATGGCATCCCTGCAGAGATCCTTAAACAGGGAGGCTATCTCTGCACCAGAGCAATTTTCCACTCCATTGCCGATGTATGGAAGCATGGAGCCGTCCCTCAACAATGGCGGGACGCAAACATCGTTACCATATATAAAGGGAAGGGTGAGAAGTCTGCCTGCGGCAATAGTAGGGGAATATCTCTCCTGTCTGTTGCCGGCAAGGTCCTTGCCAAAGTGATGCTGTGCAGACTCATACGGAGCGTAACAGAACATCTATTGCCCGAGTCTCAATGTGGCTTCAGGAAAAAATGCAGTACTGTGGACATGATTTTCACAACTCACCAGCTACAAGAGAAGTGTAGAGAGCAACATCAAGACCTATACATGGCTTTTGTGGACTTATCAAAGGCCTTTGACACGGTCAACAGAGACTTGCTCTGGGCGGTCCTTCTCAGGGTAGGTTGCCCGCAGAAGTTTGTGAACATCCTACAAAGTTTTCACGAGGGGATGATGGCTCAGGTGACTACAGGAGGACAGGAGTCCAGGCCCTTCAGAGTATGCACAGGTGTCAGGCAGGGCTGTGTACTTGCACCTGTACTCTTCAACATCTTTCTCATGAGTGTTACCTGGCTACTGCACAAAGAGGTTGAGGGAAGTAGTGGTGTGTTAGTGGATTACAGGTTGGACGGGAACCTGTTTAACATCAGGAGGCTACAGGCTGCTAGTAAAATCAAAACTGTAAACGTAGTGGAGTTACAGTATGCAGATGACTGTGCCTTTGAGGCACATACACCAGAGGCTCTGCAAGCAACACTGACAGCTGCTGTGAAGGCCTATAGCAGACTGGGTCTCACCGTAAACACGGCAAAGACTGAGGTACTCTGCCAGTGGAACTCCCCTCCCCCAACTCCACCACCATCACCTGTCTTCATCGTCGACGACAAGCCCTTAGCAGTAGTCCCAGATTTTAAATATCTAGGGAGTATTCTCTCTGACAACTGCAGTATGGACAATGATGTCAAAACGGCACTGAAGAGATGTGGACTACAGCATACCCAACTGGAAAGCTCTGCTTCATAACGTCCTTTGTGGAGGCAACTATGCCATGCTGGACTTCAGCGTTTTGAAGAGGAGAGGAGTGAGGCGAGGGAAAGGAAACGCCAGGGGAGAAAGATGGCCACTGCAGCCAAGACCACAACAAATATTGACTTCATATGCCCCCACTGCAATAGACCATGTGGCTCTCGCACTGGACTCCACAGTCACCTCACAACTCACCAAAGAAAGAAGTAGAAGTCATCATCGGATACGATGGACTACCATAAGCAAAGTAAGTGTGCGTGCATGTCAGTGCGTGTGTACATGTGTGTGTGTGTGTGCATGTGTGTGTGCGTGTGTGTGTGCGTGTGTGTGTGTGTGTGTGTGTGTGTGTGTGTGCGTCAGTGTGTGTGTGTGTGCGTGTGCATGTGTGTCAGTGTGTGTTACCCTGAGGTAGCGGTCCCGTTAGCACAGGGTCCGTAGCGGTATCGATAGACCAGGCGTGGGATGAAGTCAGACGACCATCCGATCACCAGACCGTTAGCGATGACCGCCAAGACCCCGATGGCCTCCAGAACCTTAGTCCAGATCCCTGTAGAACACTTTATATATTTAATACATAGAACCTTATAGAACACTTTATATTTAATACATAGAACCCTATAGAACACTTTATATTTAATATATAGAACCCTATAGAACACTTTATATTTAATATATAGAACCCTATAGAACACTTTATATTTAATATATAGAACCTTAGTCCAGATCCCTGCAGGGAGAGGACAACAGTTTATAGATTTTTTTAGAACGGTTTTCTGAAAAACTTATGTTTCTATGTCAGTGGTTTTCAAACTTCTTCATGTCAAGGACCCCCAAAATGATATGTATTTGGCCATGGACCCCCCATCTCAAAATATTGTTTTCCAGGCCCCCCCCCCCCCCCCCAGAAGCAAAGATTTGAGTTTAAAATGTTCGTATTAAAACAATATATTCAAAGATTTGCACACATTTTCACGATTTTTCAAAAATAGCAGATCTACAAGCTCATAGTGCGGCACCGAGTGCCACGACCTAAGTTTTATGAAAAACTTGGAGTAGTTCACCCACAAAATGTATTATGTTCTATCATTTACCAAACCCGCTCTGTCAGTCGCCCTGAAACGTCAAGCTTTGACATGCATGGCGACGTCGCATGTTGACAGAACTATGCCTAAACCTAACCCTACACCTAACCCTAAACCTAACCCTAAACCTAACCCTAAACCTAAACCTAACCCTAAACCAAAACCTAACCCTAAACCTAAACCTAAACCTAACCCTAAACCTAACCCTAAACCTAAACCTAAACCTAACCCTAAACCAAAACCTAACCCTAAACCTAACCCTAAACCTAAACCTAACCCTACACCAAAACCTAACCCTAAACCAAAACCTAAACCTAACCCTACACCTAACCCTACACCTAACCCTAAACCTAACCCTAAACCTAACCCTAAACCTAACCCTAAACCTAACCCTACACCTAACCCTAAACCTAACCCTAAACCTAACCCTAAACCTAACCCTACACCTAACCCTAAACCTAACCCTAAACCTAAACCTAACCTCACAAAAACTGTGTGGAGAGAAAAAATATATATATAATTTCCCCAGTGGCCTTGGATCACGGGAGGTTGCCGGTACTAGCCAAGCGTTGCTACCATGTTAAGCCACGAGGCAGCTGGTCAATCCCCCGATTCAAGTAGTGCTTGAAGCTCCAAATATGTGCGTTTTATTTTGTGTAGTCCTATAGTAGTCCTATGGTGACGCATTAGGGAGTTGGAGTTGTCATGGAATTCTGGAGCAATCGATGAGGCACATACTGTAGGAGTCTAGACAATATTCTAGGTGGAGGTGGTTATGCTTCATGTACATGATATCATGGTCAGAAGCACATTAACACTCATGTCAGTGGTACGGTAGTTCTGCCTGGAGCACAGGAGCAGCGATCGCAGTTATACTGTTAGCTGCTTCAAGGACAAACTGAACCATAACCAGATACGCCGTACCAAAACAATAGCTATCAGGCCTAGTGGAGACATTTAGACTAGGCTCTTACAAGCTGTCAAATATCACAACGTATTGTAGAAGTATTGTAAGTGATGGTAACATATAAAGGTTAGGTATAAGCAGCCCTATAACTGCTTCCTCTGAGTGAAATTAAAATAATAAAATAAAGTGAAGCAGCAATAAATTACGCCTATGTGTGAGAATATGTTGCAATTACACACACCTTGAAGGCTTGAGTTCATGGTCATTTCTTTTTTGTTTTTGTTGAATTATTGAGACAATAATTTGATGACCGGTAGAGTCTCTTACTAACAGATGACCCTACAGGTGTCATATTTATATACATGACCCAGGCTTACAAATATGATTCTACATCTGTACCCACAGTGTGTTATGATTCTGAGTAACGTTTGGTACTGAATGTCTATCTTGTAAAGCCTGGTCCATGTTGTAGAGATAAGAACACAGAGCCTAATTCTATCAGGACCTCCTTGTGACAACAAAAACAACATCAGGTGTATTCGGGGTGGCACGCACGCACGCACGCATGTGATAGTGATATAATAGTGATCCAGTGTGATCCAGTCAAGACAATTCATTAAATAAATAAATAAGTTAAAGTTCATAAGTATACATTTAAAAGCAAATAAATCTTGCTGAAACCGTTTTGTGACATTAAATAAATGTAAACAAGTCATGTGAAAGTGATTAAAAAGTTAAAAGGTGAACAGAGACAAAAGAGATCACTGAATCTGTTATCTACTAGTTTCTACTAGTTCACAGTTTTGGTGTTGGTAATCGATTGGTCACGTCTGCAGGGAGCAGGGGATCTGTGGGAATGTGGGCCTGTTGCGTCATTCTCAATGCTGCTGACAGAGAACAAACACTGTGTCTACATTCTTACTGAGATTTCCCCTGTTTCAGGTACAAAACGGGCATTTCTGCTCATGAATGTTTGAAAGTGTTATGATGATGTTTTGTTTATGGTTTGAGTAACTTTGTGACCGAATATTGAGTGTTTTAAAAGCATTAGTTTAATGGATTGGATTATGCATTGATTCACTGCAGAATGCAGCAGGTGGCCATGATTGCACAATAGAGCAGGTAGCCATGATACATGCAGTGTACAAGATTGCTAATGGATGTGTGGGTAACTTACATGCAGTTATGTTCATTCTCCAAGAGAATAAAGCACCAAGCAGTATTATAAAGTCAAGAGAAAATGATTGTTTGTGTTTACAGTGTTTTTGCACTTTAATATGATTAAATTCATGGTTATTGAAAAAGATGTATATTTACCTCTATAGTTACCTGTTGAGTTTGACCTGTTGAAAAAGAAAAGATAAATGGGAATACAATGATACCTGAATGTTTACCTGACTGAGTGTAACCTGTGAAAAGAAGATAAATGTTATTATCTTTACCAGTGTACCTACCTGTGAAAAGAAATGTGTTAAGTTGGAAAAAGGAACATTATTGTGACTATGTAAATATTTCTGAACTAAATTGAAAGTAAAGATTCTCAATGCTGCTGACAGAGAACAAACACTGTGTCTACATTCTTACTGAGATTTCCCCTGTTTCAGGGTATAACATATGGAGGCCCCAGCGAGATGAATGTGGCGAGGACCAGCTGTCCCAGATAGACGTCCCCGACCAACATTCAGCTCTTTTTCATCAACAACCTACAACCAGGGTGGACGATAGTGCGTGGTGGTTCAACAACTGCGTAGAGAGACTTGCATGCAATCTGAGGTCAACCACTGGTGCCAGGAAAGCTGCGTCTACTCTGCAAAGAGAAGGTTCATCACCACACTGACGTCCACGGGTCCATAAACTGTGTTGTCTATTCTGAAGAGAAAAAGAAAAAGCTGCTGCACCACGCTGACGTCCACGTGTCAGAGAGTTGTGTTGCCGAGTCTGCAAGAAGGTGCTGCACCGCTCCAACGTCCGTGTGTCAAAGAACTGTTTGGCCGTTTCTACAAAGAGGTCCTGCACCACGTGGCTGTCCACGTGTCAAAGAACTGTGTTGCCTATTCTGTGGGGAGAAGATTCTGCACCACAGACATCGACGGGTCAACTAACTGTGTTGCCTATTGTGTAGAGAAGCTTCTGCATCACAGTGAAACTCACAACTGTGTGGCCTATTCTACGAAGTAAAGGTACCTTATCGCACTAACATTCTCCACAGGTCCGAGACTGAGATGTCTGATTCAGACAAAGAAAGGGATTCCTCAGCACGAGAGGATTTGATCCTAGAAATTGGTGGTGCTCTATACACATTGAAAAAAGATGCTTTGATTGAAGTTTGTGATTTTCTAATGATTGCTGGTTTAACACTTGAAAATGTAAAAGGGAAAAGTCGCTCTTCTCTCATCTCCCATGTCACAAGACACTTAGAGAGAGAAGAGTTACTTAAACTTGAGGACCAGGGTATGGCAGAGCTACTTAGGCTGCAAGATAAAATTGCTGAGTTACAACAGGTTCAATTAAGTGAACAAAAACAAAAAGCCTCTGATGGAAAAGAGGCAGGTTTGGTGCAAGAGCAGGTCGTTCAACTCTCAGAAACTGAGAGGTTGCAAAAAGAGGTAGAGACACTACAATTGGCATTAGCATTATCACTACAGGAGAAATCAAACCAAACCAGTGGAGACAAAAATCCAGTGGGCGGGGGAGATAATATTGTCAAGCAGGACCTTGCCTCTGCCCCCCAACCCCGTCTGTCATTACAGTGGAACAGAGAATTCAAAATATCAGGCCAGATTGGCGAACCGGGGCAAAAAGATAAACTTACATTCTCCAGTCTAGCCCACCAAATTGAGCAAGGTATCAACAAGGGATTTCCTGAAATTGAAATAGTTGATGCAGTGATCAGGGCAATTGCACCAGGCCTACAGTTACGTAGCTACCTGGAGGGAAAAACCAACCTCACACTACCGACTTTGAGGCGAATTCTCAGGTCCCATTACCAAGAAAAGGGAGCAACAGAACTGTATAAACAGCTCACGTCAGAGGTCCAAAGTAATAAGGAAACGCCACAAAACTTCCTTATCCGTGCCCTAGATTTAAGACAAAAAATACTCTTTGCTTCACAGGAAGCAGAGTCTGGTCTAAAATATGATCCTGTCCTTGTACAGAGCATGTTTCTCCATACCGTCCTCACAGGCCTGCAAAATGATAGCATTAAAAGTGACCTCCAACCTTACCTGCAACAAACAAAAACTAGTGATGAGCTGCTCCTTGAAAAACTAAACATTGCATGCGCAAATGAAACAGAAAGACAGAATAAAAAGAAACTACTTACCCAACAGCGGCCAACCACTGTGCACACAGTCCAGTCTGATGACACCTCCACAGATAAAAAAATAAAAAACCCAAATTCAGAGCCCATCAACAAAACTCATCCTGATGTACTAAACCAACTAAAAGAAATGCGTTCTGACATGGCATTATTGAAAAACATAGGCGCTGAAGTTGCACAAATCAAAGAGTCAATCCGCCAGCCTAACCCAGCACAAGCACAGTATTTGGCCTCTCCCGTAGCGCAAGAATGCATTCCCCCTCCCCAGTTTCAGTATCCCCCACAACGCTATTGGCCTACCCCAGGACGAAGAGAAGAGAGAGCGCAGTATCAGCAAAGGTTCTTGCCACAGCAATTTCAGACCCCGAATCGGGCCCGTCAGAACAAATGTATTGGCTGCCAGGAAAGTGGAAATGAATATTGCACCCACTGCTACAGATGTGGTAGTAGTGAACATTTCGCCGCAGGCTGCAGGGCGAGAGGAACCAGACAAGACAAAGAGGGTCCTTTAAATGGGTAGGGGTTACCCCCACGGGACTGGGAGTAACTGGCAACAATATAATGTCCCAACAACATTGCTCAAACTGTGGAGCCCCTGGGAAAGACCAAAGATTTATGAGGTGTGCATCATGTAAAAATGACACTTACTGTTCAAAAACCTGTCAAGTTGAGCATTGGCCAAGACATAGAAAACGGTGCAACCAGCATGCTCACCCAAAAGTAAATGCTACCTGCACAGAGAAAGCGGACAGCCGTCCTCGTCTTGTTAGTCTGGTTGGAAAACGCTGTATAGTTGAATGTTACATACAAGGCCATAAAACCAGAGCATTATGGGATACAGGCTCCCAAGTTTGTATTGTCGATGAAAAGTGGAAAAGCAGATATTTGCCCCATGAAAGATTAAGAGATGTGTCTGAACTACTTGACGCCCCTGATAATTTGGAGATCACAGCTGCTAATGGAGAGAGCATGCCGTATAAGGGTTTCATTGAGGTCACTTTTGGATTAGCCGCAGAGGGAACTGACCCCACAGAACTTGTTGTCCCCATGCTAGTAATGAAAGGCGGATGTCTTTCACAGCCCATCCTAGGCTTTAATGTCATTGAGCAAATAATAAAAACTAGTGCTACAGAACGAATTGATACTATGAAAAGAGAACATTTGCATGAGACATTGAGAGCGGCTTTCCCAAGTCTTGAGAGAGAAAATGTCACAGCATTCATTGATCTGGTGACTGCAGAACAGTCATGTGACTATGTTGTGAGGACAACAAAAGAGAAAGTAACTGTCCCAAAACGCACCTCTGTTCAGATTGACTGTAAAGCACAGACATGGCCATTGAAGAAATTTACCACACTTGTATTTGAGCCTGATATAAATCCTCAGTGGGCTGAAGGCCTAGAGTTTTGTGAGACTTTGGTAACCCTCAGAAGTGGTGCTCCACCTTACATTGTTCTTGATGTTCAAAACCCCACTGATCATGATATTGAGTTGTCTGGAAGAACTGTTGTGGGCACCTTACATCAGGTTCAGGCTGTTTATCCAGCTACTGTTTTAGAGAAACCCAAACACCAACCGCCAGTATCAGTGAGTCAAGTGAATGCAGAGGGTGAGCCAGTTACTGACACTCAATGGAGTCCACCAATTGACCTCAGCCACCTGGGTGAGCATGAACGAGAAATAATACAGAATATGCTTCATGAAGAACGCTCCTCTTTCTCTGAATCAGATGATGACATTGGATGTATCGGGAAATTGAAGTTGAGCATATCATTGAAAGATATGGAGCCTGTAGCGCGTACTTACCTGTCAGTGCCAAAGCCGTTATATAAAGAAATGAAAGACTACCTGCACAATCTGATTGCACAAGGATGGGTGAAGAAATCCAACTCACCTTATGCCTCACCGGTTGTCTGTGTAAGAAAAAAAGATGGAAGCCTACGCCTTTGCATAGATTACAGAGAACTAAATAAAAAGACCCACCCTGATAGACAACCAATTCCACGAGTGCAGGACATCCTTGACAGTCTTGGAGGCAACTCGTGGTTTTCATTACTAGACCAAGGAAAGGCCTACCATCAGGGCTTTGTGGATGAAGACAGTAGGCCGTTGACTGCATTTGTGACTCCATGGGGTCTGTACGAATGGATAAGGATCCCATTCGGGTTGATGAATGCACCCGCAGTGTTTCAGCGCTGTATGGAGGAGTGTTTGGAAGACGTGCGAGACAACATCTGCATCCCCTATCTGGATGACACACTTGTGTACAGCCAGTCATTTGAGGATCATGTAAATCATGTCAGAAGAGTGCTTCGGCTGTTGAGGAAGTATGGGATCAAACTAAAACCCAGCAAGTGTGTGTTGTTTAAACGGGAGGTCCGCTATCTGGGAAGAGTTGTTTCAGCCGAAGGTAGTAAAGTCGATCCAGCTGACACCATTGCTGTAACAGCCTTGAAAGATAAGAGACCGAGTAACGTAGGAGAGTTACGAACTGTCATGGGCCTACTAAGCTACTACAGACAATATGTAAAGGACTTTTCCCGTATCGCTGGGCCACTTTATGACTTGCTGAAAGCAAC
This sequence comes from Gymnoscopelus microlampas, assembly GCF_963454915.1. Lineage (NCBI taxonomy): Eukaryota > Metazoa > Chordata > Actinopteri > Myctophiformes > Myctophidae > Gymnoscopelus > Gymnoscopelus microlampas. The sequence goes on from NC_139962.1 coordinate 2,490,541, forward strand.
AGAAGACAACAATGCGTCGCAATTTAAGACAAACACAAGGCAGGTTACAAGGAAGAATAAAGGAGTGCCATCAAGCAAACCAATTGTCTGGACTGAAGAACATCAAGCCATATTGGAACGGCTAATCGCTTGTCTGGTTGAGCCACCTGTCCTCGCTTTCCCAGACTTCTCACTGCCATTTGTCCTCCATACCGATGCGTCAAATCAAGGCCTCGGGGCAGTTCTATACCAACAACAAGATGGTAAACTCCGTGTGATAGCGTACGGCTCCCGAACACTGAACACTGCTGAACGGAATTATCATTTACATTCAGGAAAGTTAGAATTCCTTGCCTTGAAGTGGGCAATCACTGAAAAATTTAGAGATTACCTGTATTACGCGCCAACTTTCACTGTGTTCACTGATAATAATCCACTCACTTATGTCCTGTCAAGTGCCAAGCTCAATGCAACAGGATATAGATGGGTAGCAGAGCTCGCTGACTTTCATTTTACCATCCGATATCGCCCAGGGAAAGAAAATGTGGATGCCGACAGTCTGTCAAGAATGCCTGTGAATATGGAGAAGGTGATGGAACAGTGTACGGAAGAGTTGACATCAGATTGTGTGGCTGCAACAAACCAAGCTGTTGAGATTCAAGACTACAACTCACCATGGGTCTGCCCGATACTTACCGATCTCCAATGCACAGCACTGAGTGAAGATACGCACAAACCATTCTCAATTAAAAAGATTCAGCAAGCGCAACAAGATGATGAGAGTATTGGTCCAATAATGCAGTGCAAAGTGAGGGACAGCAAGCCACCGGGACATGCCCTCAGTAAGCCAAGCAAGTGTCTACTGCGTGAATGGGAAAGACTTCATATTGATGACAATGGTATTCTCCGCAGAAAAACATCAAGCAAAACACAGCTTGTACTGCCTGAGAAATATAAGGCCACGGTACTGAAAGAGTTGCACGATGATATGGGCCACCAAGGCATTGATCGAACAACATCGCTGATCAGAGACAGATTCTTTTGGCCCTACATGCAAAAAGAAATTGAACATTATGTGGCTAGAACTTGTCTGTGCCTGAAACAAAAGAGACCATGCAGAGAAACACGGGCACCTCTTACCAATATTGTCACCACACAGCCGTTTGAACTTGTGTCGATAGATTTCCTCCACTTGGACAAATGTAAAGGCGGTTACGAATATATATTAGTAATTGTTGATCACTTTACTCGTTTTGCACAGGCTTATGCCACCACCAACAAGTCTGCCAAAACAGTTGCTGATCGAATATTCAACGATTATGCCCTTAAGTATGGGATGCCGGCTCGCATACACCATGATCGAGGTGGCGAATTTGAGAATCAGCTGTTCGCCCAGCTGAAAAAGAACTGTGGCGTGGCAGGATCGCGAACGACACCCTATCACCCGCAGGGAAACGGGCAAGTCGAACGCTTTAACCGAACATTGCTGCAAATGCTAAAGACACTTAATGATGAGCAGAAGACAAACTGGAAAGAATCCCTGAACAAGTTAATATATGCGTATAACTGCACACGATGCGAGGTCACAGGTTTCTCCCCTTTTTACCTTCTATTCGGAAGGTCCCCAAGGTTACCCATTGACCTCCTGTTTGGTCTTACCTCTGAGACAGGAAAAGCAGACCATCGAACATACATGGAGAAATGGAAAAGAGAAATGCAGGAAGCATATGAAATAGTGCGAGAGAATACAAAGACGTCAAAAGACAGAAGTAAAAGACACTATGACGAAAAAGTGAGAAGCTCATTGTTGCATCCCGGTGATCGTGTCCTGGTCAGAAATATGACACCAAGAGGAGGCACTGGAAAGCTTCGCAATCATTGGGAAGAGCACATCCATGTTGTGATCCGCCAGGTTGGAAATGACGTCCCAGTCTACGAAGTCAAACCTGAGCAGGGAAAAGGAAGATTGAGAGTCTTGCATCGCAATTTGTTGCTACCGTGTGATCACTTACCGTTGGAAGTCCAGCCAAAGGCAACACCTAAGGAAAAGGAAAGAAAGACAAAAACAGTCGCAGAAAATGTAAGCCAGGAAGAGGAATGTGACGAAGATGAATGGGGGTATTGCTATGAGCCGATGGTGCAGCCTCAAGTGCCCAATGCAGAAAGGGTCATGGAGCATGTCGACAGTGACACCCAAGAGGACATTGACCAGGGGACACCTGTTTTGAATGCTGACGAGCCAATGGTTGGAGAAAGACCTGTAACAAACACAGATGAGTCTGAGACACAGGATGACTATGTGCTGGTGGAAGATGAAAATCACAATGATGATGTACAACCAGTTGAACAAGCCCAGTATGAAAACCCCATATCCCCATGTCAAAGTTCAAGCGAAGATGAGGGAGGACAAGTACATGACAGGCCAAGGAGAGAAAGACAAGCCCCTAGAATCTTTACATATGACCAACTTGGTACCCCAGCATGCTATAGTGCAGCACATGCCAATGAAGTGCTTTATCGGTATCAGCCCCAAGTTCAACCCATGGCAATATGGCCAAACCCATTCCAGATGTACCAGCCCTTCTTTATGCAGGGATACTAGACCTAAACTAGGTTTTGGACCGTTCCATACAAATGGAGATGTGATGTCGGGACGACATCTAATATTGCAGGGGAGTGTGTGATAGTGATATAATAGTGATCCAGTGTGATCCAGTCAAGACAATTCATTAAATAAATAAATAAGTTAAAGTTCATAAGTATACATTTAAAAGCAAATAAATCTTGCTGAAACCGTTTTGTGACATTAAATAAATGTAAACAAGTCATGTGAAAGTGATTAAAAAGTTAAAAGGTGAACAGAGACAAAAGAGATCACTGAATCTGTTATCTACTAGTTTCTACTAGTTCACAGTTTTGGTGTTGGTAATCGATTGGTCACGTCTGCAGGGAGCAGGGGATCTGTGGGAATGTGGGCCTGTTGCGTCATTCTCAATGCTGCTGACAGAGAACAAACACTGTGTCTACATTCTTACTGAGATTTCCCCTGTTTCAGGTACAAAACGGGCATTTCTGCTCATGAATGTTTGAAAGTGTTATGATGATGTTTTGTTTATGGTTTGAGTAACTTTGTGACCGAATATTGAGTGTTTTAAAAGCATTAGTTTAATGGATTGGATTATGCATTGATTCACTGCAGAATGCAGCAGGTGGCCATGATTGCACAATAGAGCAGGTAGCCATGATACATGCAGTGTACAAGATTGCTAATGGATGTGTGGGTAACTTACATGCAGTTATGTTCATTCTCCAAGAGAATAAAGCACCAAGCAGTATTATAAAGTCAAGAGAAAATGATTGTTTGTGTTTACAGTGTTTTTGCACTTTAATATGATTAAATTCATGGTTATTGAAAAAGATGTATATTTACCTCTATAGTTACCTGTTGAGTTTGACCTGTTGAAAAAGAAAAGATAAATGGGAATACAATGATACCTGAATGTTTACCTGACTGAGTGTAACCTGTGAAAAGAAGATAAATGTTATTATCTTTACCAGTGTACCTACCTGTGAAAAGAAATGTGTTAAGTTGGAAAAAGGAACATTATTGTGACTATGTAAATATTTCTGAACTAAATTGAAAGTAAAGATTCTCAATGCTGCTGACAGAGAACAAACACTGTGTCTACATTCTTACTGAGATTTCCCCTGTTTCAGGGTATAACACGCACACACGCACACGCACGCACGCACACACACACACACACACACACACACACACACACACACACACACACACACACACACACACACACACACACACACACACACACACACACACACACACACACAGCGTCTCACCGATGTCGTTGGTCTTCTTGGGCACTAGGCGGCGCTCTAGGCTGACCATCTTGATGGCGTCCAGGCGGATCTCAAACACGTTGTTGATGAGCGCCAACAGGGGAGCCAATGGGAACGCAGCCACGAAGATAGTGGTGAAACTGAACTGGACCACTGAGAGAGAGAGAGAGAGAGAGAGAGAGAGAGAGACAGACAGACAGACAGACAGACAGACAGACAGACAGACAGACAGACAGACAGACAGACAGACAGAGAGATGAAAGGTAAGTATGTATTTTTGACAGCTCCTTAAAGTTGGGGTACCCACCATAACCTTGGTTAAAAAAAATTCTAAAAAAAAAAATCCAAATTGAATTCTGTTTTAAGTAGCATGTGAGGTGTCAAACTAGGGTGTTTTTATGATTCTGAATCCATTGCAATCATTTGTTTTGCACCAAAACCACTCCTTGGGCTAAAAACGGCCATAGCCATGTATACTTTTTGTGTAAAAAGCCCATTGAGATTGGGCCGAGATTGGAGTGGTTTTGGTGCAAAATAAATGATTGCAATGGATTCAGAATCATAAAAACACCCTAGTTTGACCCCTCAGATGCTACTTAAAACAGAATTAAATTTGGATTTTTTTTTAACTAAGGTTATGGTGGGTAGCCCAACTTTAAGGAGCTGTCAAAAATTCTCCTAGGGATACTGCATTTCAGTCTTTGTGAGATGTGTTACTAGACACCTTTGCAAACACATTGGTGAAGATTTTTTTTGGTAAGGAATTTATTCCAAGACTTTTTTAATATCCCCTGACTATATAGTTTACTGAGACACTACACTGTCTCTCTGTATTCTATGTATGTGTTTACCTTGTTTACTGCAAGTCACTCTGGATAAAGAGCGTCTGATAAATGAATACGTTGTAAATTGTAACGTGACTCATCAAAGTGTGTGGTCACGTGATCATCAAAGTGTGTGGTCACGTGACCGTACCCATCTCCAGGAACTCGTTGAAGAGGCTGAAGGCGTTGATGTCGGCCAGGTGGTAGTTCCTCATCCAATCGCGGAGCTTGCAGATGTCACACGGCTCCACGGCGCCGTTCTCCTCGCGACACGCCTTCCTGTAGCAGTGGCCGCACTTCCTCTCCAGCTTCTTGGCCGTGTTCCTCCGGACGCAACTCTTCAGCCAGCTGGAACATGCACGTATAAATACACGTATAAATATACATATAAATACACATAAATACACGTACAGGCTTTTTTTTTCTGGCTGAAAACGCCAAAGAAAGTGTGTACTAAGTGTGTACATAGTGTGTACATAGTGTGTACGTGTCATTCAGTCCGTTGGTGGCAACATGTGAAAAGATGATCATCATATTATGACCCGCCCCAATTGTGGGTGTGGCCTTTACATGTCTGGTGGTTATTGTGCTTTGTATGTTTGTCCTGATGAAGGTTTATGCTGCGTTCACACCGGCAGATACAAAGAGACACAGCATAGTTGTAGCTTGGTATCGTTGTATCTCAAATTGAAACCAGCTCAACGTATTGATTGATTGAAATGTTTATTAGGCAAAAGAATGCAAAACAACACGGTTACATTTATAATGCTTTTGTCTAAAAGGTCCGGCCAAAAAAGTCCTTGCGGGCTTGTTTCCGTTGGGGTCCTTGAATTAATTTCATAGACATATATAGTAGCAACCAAACAGTTCAAAAATCAACATGAGAATACAGAGGGAAAAAAAATATATACCATTATGTACAAGAAAGGCATGAAAGGCAAAAAAAAGCATTAGAAAATAAAATAAAAAGTATGTACAAAAAAAAAGGGGGGGGGGGGTCGTCTGTCTACAGGGAAACTGGTACTAGCTCCTCTTTAGGCCTCCAGAAAGATGAGTTTTTAGGGCTGTTTTGAATGAGCCCAGCGAACTGCATTTTGTATTTGTAGCTTGGGAGCTGTTGTATGTTTTGTAGCAGATCTCATCATCGGAGCTACAGCTGTAGTTTTGTGTCTTTGTACCTGGAAGTTGAACACAGATCAACTTGAATTTGTAGCTGTTGTATGTTTTGTAGCAGATCTACAAACGTTTGCTGCGTCTTTGTATCATCATGTCACTGGCTTCCATTGAAAGTGACTGGTAGCATGTATCTTTGTATCTGTCAGTGTGAACGCAGCATAAAGACCAAAACCTTGTTTTCTAAATAGTTTTTTTTTTTGCCAGTCCAAGACCATGTCTGTGACTCTGTGTGCATCTGGACCTTCCTTTTGGTCCTTAAACACCTGGTTCAACCTCTGAGGTGTGAATCAGACGTCTTAAACACCTGGTTCAACCTCTGAGGTGTGAACACTACCCTTCCTCTTTGCCTGGCCTACTTGTTGTTAACTAGTTGTACGAACTCTTGTTTTATTTTTGTATTGTTCTATTGGATCTTGTTTAGTCGATACACTTATTTGTTTTAGCTCCTGCTCATTTGATTTTGCCATTTTTGTCTCATCTGTTTAAGAAAGTAGGTAGCTGATATATTGCACTTTTACCTTAGCGCTAGGTATACTCTTGGTTGCTTGTTTTTGCAGGAAATGCACTTCAGACTCCTGGTGATTGGTAGTTTTCGTTCCCTACCTATGTTGAATGCACTTATTGTAAGTCGCTTTGGATAAAAGCGTCTGCTAAATGACTGTAATGTAATGTAATGTAATGCCATGGTTCTCAAAGTGGGGTCCGGGGACCCCCAGGGGTCCTTGAGCGGGTTCCAGGGGGTCCCCAGCTAAATGATGGACAGGAACCAAATGGACCCTTATGGGTCTGTAACGGGTCCATTTGGTTCCATTTGTACACTCTCAGAGTTAAATTAACATTGGTTTTACAATGTGAATAGCCTAATGCACGTCACACTGGGGGTCCTTGAAATTAAAATGGTTGAGAATCACTGCTAGAGAGCCATAAAACCTTCTCTTATTGGGGTCCCTGGCTTATCTTTTCAAATGGGGGGTCCGCGGGGTAATAAGTGTCAATTAGGGGGTCCTTGACATGAAAAAGTTTGAGAACCACTGATGTAATGTAATGTAATCAGACGTCTTAAACACCTGGTTCAACCTCTGAGGTGTGAATCAGACGTCTTTCAGGGTTACTCACGGCACGGTGAACTCAAAGATGTTGTTGAGAGTCTGTTTTAACAGCATGATGACAGCCATCTGTATGAAGAGATCTGTGAGACAACCACTGGGGTGACACTGAGAGGAGACATAATACAGTATAAGTTTAATTCATATAAATGTTTCATATTTAACACATCGGGTGCCAGCATTTTTTCATAACAACTTACCGTGGGTGCCAGCATTCTCCCCATTGACTGCGCTTTGCTGTTTAACGTTTCCGCGTGCGTTACAAGCAAATCCACGCAAAAAAAAGCATCGATTCATGTTCTGCCATGAGCCTGGCTACAGGCTGGAACCATAACATTACCCTCGCGGGTTACAACGCATCGCGCATGACCGTTTTTCCCCACAGGAAACAGATTCGGAGATATAGGCGTTTCAAAGTAGGAAATAGACAGGAAGCGGATGGGGGAAAGAAAATGTGTTTCCGGTGAGCGATCTGGCACTTCCTTCGCAGGATTACAATGGGTGCTCCCAGAGCTGCTCTAGCCCCGCCCGCGCGGAGAAAAACAAAAAAAAACAAAAAGACTGAAATCACGGTTCAGACCGTGTTCGGCACCGAAGCTTCGGAACCGCCACTATGTAAACACACGGTTCAGACCGTGTTTGGCACCCGATGTGTTAACATACAGTTTAATTTACACATATAAATGTTTGCTCTCACCTCCTCTAGTCTCCATCTAGCGATGCGTACGTAGTTCCCTGGATGTCCGTTGATCCTGAACAAACACACATATTATACAATTAATATTCACATTATAGTTATTGTACAAAAATAACAACCTTTTTTATTATCGTACAAAGATACTATGTAACATGTTTGGGGTAGAGTGGCCGGTACAGCGGCCGGATGGGAATGTGGAAGTGTCCTTGAGCAAGACGCTGAACCCCTAATTACTCCTGATGAGCAGGTTGGTGCCTTGCATGGTTTCCTCCTGTGTGTGTGTGTGTGTGTGTGTGTGTGTGTGTGTGTGTGTGTGTGTGTGTGTGTGTGTGTGTGTGTGTGTGTGTGTGTGTGTGTGTGTGTGTGTGTGTGTGTGTGTGTGTGTGTGTGTGTGTGTGTGTGTGTGTGTGTGTGTGTGTGTGTGAATGTACATTACAGTCATTTAGCAGACGCTTTTATCCAAAGCGACTTACAATAAGTGTATTCAACATAGGTAGGGAACGAAAACTACTAATCACCAGAAGTTATAAGTGCATTTCCTGCAAAAACAAGCAACCAAGAGCATACCTAGCACTAAGGTAAAAGTGGAATATATCAGCTACCTACTGTATTAAACAGATGAGACAAAATAGCTAAATCAAATGAGCTGGAGCTAAAACAAATAATTGTATTGACTAAACAAGATCCAATAAACAATCCAACAATAAAACAAGCATTCGTACAACTAGTTAACAACAAGTAGGCCAGACAAAGAGGAAGGGTAATGCACAATCTATGTAAAGCGCTTTGGATAAAAGCCCTACATAGATGTACCATTTACCATGTACCATTTAAAATGATTGAGGCCACAGTTGTAAAAAAGAATTTGTTCATGTTTTATTATTAAATAAATGTTGTTTGGAGGTAGTCCAACATTTTAAATATAGTTCAGATACACAGCAGACAGTGTGTTCAGGTTAGTTTACCACGAGCAGTCAGAATGACACTAACGGTAATTCATAATTGTGATCATCTCAAATAATTGCGTTTAGGCGATTATCATGTAATAATTGTGACAGGATCAAGGAAAAGTACTTTAGTTACTAGTTTTCCACCAGTCTTACATTACCTGCCCAGGAAGAAAGCCACATAGAAGAGAGAGGAGAAGAGAGTGAAGAACTGGAAGGTAAACATCTTCACCGTGAAGCTTCTCTCTGTGGCGGCGAAAGAGCGAGTCCTCTCTGAAAACACACAGTACAGCCATGAGCCACTAGAGGTCACTGTTTGACCACACTGTCTCCTCTGTAAAGACACAGTAGAGCATTGGTTCTCAAAGTGGGGTCCGGGGACCCCCAGGGGTCCTTGAGGGAGTTCCAGGGGGTCCCCAGTTAAATGATAGATTAGGCACTAAATGGACCCTTATATGTCTGTAACTCTGTAAATGATTTTACAATATGAATTGGGGTCCCAGAGATAGAAATGCCATTAAAGGAGACACACCGTGAATTTCACTTTTGTTTTTTGTTTTTTGGTATTTTTTGGGCTCCCCAGTGTCTCTTGTACCCCAAATTTTTTTTTTTTTTTTACATTCAGTCATTCATTCTCATTTCAGAGATTTTCAAAATGGGCGTGTCTGACAGGCCATCTCAGAATGGCAAGTTTGCTTACATCACCAAACTTTCTGCCCATGTATTTTGATGTACTCTGAGTATTTAGAATTGCTCAGTAGCACCCCTCTGCCCAACAGGACGTTTTGGTATTGCAGCTGAAAGTGCTTTATAAGCCTGAGAGAATTGACTTGGAATGAGTATATCTGAGTGTTGATTTAGGCTCAAACCTTTTGAAAATGGTTTGAGGGACATACACCATATGATATTAAATATCAAATATTTTTTTTAAATTCATGGTGTGTCTCCTTTAAATGGGGGTCCGTAGCCTAATGCATGTCAAACTGGGGGTCCTTGAAATTAAAATGGTTGAGAATCACTGCTAGAGCCGTAAAAAAATCTTCTCTTATGGGGGTCCCTGGCATATCTTTTGAAATGGGGGTCCGCGGGCTAATAAGTGTCAATTTGGGGGTCCTTGACATGAAAAAGTTTGAGTGGTTTTGAGGTTAGGTTTATGCATAGTTTTAGTGTTGTTAAAGGGATAGTTCACCCCCAAAATAACTTTTTGTCTATGGATTACTCACCGCATGGAGACTTGAATTCTTGGATATGTTTTTTGTTTTTGACCAGCAGCGGTTCCGGTAGGAGACACAAAGAGTCTCCATTGTGTCTCCTACCGGAACCGCTGCTGGTCATCACATTATTGACTTAGGAATGAAACAAAAACTAAAACATATCCAGGAATTCAAGCCTCCATGAGTATAAAATATATTTTTAGGTGTAAAAACTATCGCTTTATGGTTAGGGTGTGTGTGTGTGTGCCCCAGCCAAATACATATCATTTTGGGGATCCTTGGCCCAATTTATTTTGAGAAATATTGATTTAGAAGGCATTTGTAGAATCGGCCTCAGGTCAGGTGTTAATGGGTTAAATGTACGCAATGAGAGAAAAGATGGAGAATGTTTTATATTTCTCAGACTCACCGAGTTCACACAGCTTGAAGGCAACCCACCGGTTCACCTAGACAGACAGACAGACAGACAGACAGACAGACAGACAGACAGACAAACAGATTTAAAAAGAAGAAACAGTTAAACAAGAAATGACAAAGTCATAATATACCAGCTTGCGGCAGGCTTTTTTTGCACCAATCTGCAGCACAAAATGTAAAAGTTGTCTTTAAAATAAAATCTCAGCCATTCCAAGAGAGAGAGAGAGAGAGAGAGAGAGAGAGAGAGAGAGAGAGAGAGAGAGAGAGAGAGAGAGAGAGAGAGAGAGATGCCTCCTTAACATTCCATTCAATCAGGTCTTTTGTTTGCACAGCTGAGACCACTAATGGCCCTAAGGCTCGCTGCAGGGGGGGGGGGGGGGGGGGTTCAGAGTATGGGAAAGGGGAAAGTATCCCCATTGGCTTAGAGGACAGCCAATCAGGCAAATCTGTTGAAAATCTGTCGAATGCAAATCTGTAATGTGTTGAAAGTAGGTCTGTCTCTTCTTAGACCAGCTTTGCAAGCTGGTAAAAACGAAACAAAACACGGAGTGTAATAACAGAGTGTTGTGCGGGTGCATTTGGTTCTGGATGGTGATGTAATGGGGGTAAAACAATAATGGCCGGCACTCTGAGGTCCTTCATGGTTCTGTTAAATCATGGATGCACAGACAGAATACACGTGTGAATATAATCATGCTTAATCATTGTAAAGTGCCTTGAATTAAAGCCACTATATAAATCACATCAAATGTTTACCTAAACATTTCATGTCAGAGCCTACAGGTCAATTCCCTCGTTCAGGATGTCTTCACCGTAACGCTATGATTGAAGGTAAACATTAAGAGCAGAATGACATGTAACATATGTGGTCTATGTGTTGAAAGGTCCATGTGGACTATGCTATGTGGGCAAAATAAACTAAACTAAAGACAAGGACAGGTTTCTTTTTTCCCTCATTTTTTTTATCTCGCGATTTTTGTAACCCATTTTTTTCACCCGGTGCCAATTTCCTAAGTGATCCTGGGCGCTACACCAGCCCTACACCAGTCCCCCACAGCCTAGGGAGCAGTGGCGGAGCGTCCGGGGAGGCCAGGGAGGCGGCCGCCTCCGGGCCTGCGACCCTGGAGGGCCCAGGCCGTCAGTGTGCTCCGCCTCTCCGCCAAAGCATTATCATCATTAAAATAATATTGAAATGTTATGTTGCGTGTTGTTGGTTTATTTTCACTCACAGTAATGCAAATATACAAATGAATCACAATCGCTTCCATTATCTTATCTCCAAATGTATTTTGGTTAAAATAGTCATCAACATCTGCCCAAAAAGCCCCATTGCCACCTGTGACCTGTACGTCATCATCAATCACTTGTCAACACAAGCCAGGACAGGTAGCCTTCAGCATTGTTTACGGCACGGGCCCGGCCTAATCATGAGCGGAAATGCATATAAACACAAAAGTGGTCATAAAAAGCGCAAGGAAAAGGAAAAAAGGGAACAAGCAAATGCTAAACTTCTCAAATTAGATGGCTATTTTGTTCGGCCTACTCCTCGTCCACCTGTAGATGAGCCTGAACCCGACATCATTGCATGGCCCGATACCAGAATCTGGGTCAGGGGAACACAGGAGCCAGATTAACAGGTATGACTGTCGGTGTCACTCACTGTCTACAAGAAACTTAGTTATTACATTGTTTATAGTTCTTATAGTAGCCGCCGAGCCCTACTTAAGAGTCCTTCTCTCTGTCTCTTAGTGACGATGATGATGATGATAGGGACTCAGCAGCTGCTAGCTGCTCCTTAGGAGAGGATGCGGGCGCGGTGTTGGACCAGCAGCTCCCCCTCCCCTCACCCACACTGCAAGTGGAAGAAGTGGACACTGGGAGTGAAAGCAGCGGATCTTCTCCTCATGCCATGGGTGAAATTGAGACCATGGATGATGACAGCACTCCCCTGGAGTGCTTTCCGACTGATCGGGCCAATTTCTGTGAAAATGTTGAGGACGCCAACACCAAAAGATATATCCTTAAAATGGGCCCATGCAAACCCAAGGGTCCATTCCCCACCGATACGGACAGTCGTTCTTTTTCGGAGAGTTATTACACCTCCACCACTGAAGTTGGGATAAAATTGCCACGCAGTTGGTTGTGCTATTCACCAAAATTAGACCACTGTTACTGTGAGCCTTGCTGGGTTTTTGCCAAGCGAAATGCACCCCACTATAATAAAGCATGGGTAAAAGGAACAAACGCCTGGAAGAATCTCTCCAACAAAATTGAGAAGCCTGAACCTTCTCAAATACATATTGATGCATGCGTAGTATACGAGCAATGGAAATGCAACAGTACAATAGATGCTGACATGGAGACGTCTGTGCGTAATGCAGCCCTGTTTTGGAGACAGGTCTTAGAGCGCATTGTAAATGTAACACTCACTCTTGCTTCATGCAACTTGGCATTCAGGGGGCATAGGGAGGCTATAGGTCAGGGAAACGCTAGAAACTTTTTTGTCAATAATTGAATTATCGTCTCGCTATGACCCTGTTTTGAAAGAGCTAATCAACCGACCAGAAGGGTCAGTGAAATACCTAAGTCACCAGATCCAAGATGAGATTATTTACATATTGTCTCAACATGTGAAGGCTGACGTAATTGGTGAAATAAATGAAGCCCCATTTTATTCGGTTATCATGGACACAACGCAAGATGTGTCCAAGATAGACCAATTGATCCAGGTTTACCGTTACGTGACCGTTGTTAGAAATCACATGGATGTAGCTACAGATATACAGATCAATGAAGTGTTTTTGGGGTTTGAAGTGACTGTAGGCTCATCAGCTGCAGAGCTTGAGAGCAAAATCCTTGGCGGCTCTATAGAGAAAAATAGATTAAGTCTGTCTAAATGCCGTGGACAGGGATATGATGGTGCTGCTAATATGAGTGGTGTGTATTCAGGCGTACAAGCAAGAATAGCAGACAAAGAACCACTTGCCCGGTATGTTCATTGCACTGCTCACAATCTCAATTTAGCACTCAGTGACTCTGTTAAAAACGTCCCTGGAGTAAAACAGTTCTACGACACTGTAGAGGGCGTTATACAACTTTTTTCGGTCACAGCATCAAGTATCAAGTATTGCTCAGTGAGGCGATGACGCCAGAGAGCAGAAAAATAACAGTGAAACGTTTATGTCCAACTCGCCGGTCCTCTCGCCATGATGCGCTTGTTGCGTTAAGGCACAGATATGGAGACATTGTAAAAGCCCTTTTGAAAATAAACCTCACCAGTGACAAAAAAAAGATGAGCGCGATGACGCAAGTGCACTAAAGAATGCAATCAGTACATTTTCGTTTATATTTTTGGTCAACATGCAGAGCCAGATTTTGGAATGTATAAACGCTGCCTCACAGTTAATGCAAGCGAAACACACTGATATCCTCAAAGCATCTACTCTGCTGCAGAACGCCATCAGTGTTCTGAAGGAGTACAGGGAGCAATTTTATGAGGCCAAATCCACAACTCTTGCTCTAGCAACTAAATAGGGTAGTACAGTGCAACACAGTTCGAAACAACCAGGGCGAGAAAAGTTAAACGTTTCTTTGATGAACTTTCTGAAGACAGCCACCTTACTGACGCAGAAAGCAACTTTCGGATAAACGTTTTCAATGACTGTCTTGATATCACCATACAGCAACTTTCCCAGAGATTCACCAGCTTACATGTAACTGCAAATATATTCGAGGCAATTCACCCCAACACACTGTTGGAAGCTCAGGATGAGGAGTTATACCAAGCTGCCCGACGGCTTAGTGAGCACTACAGTCGCAACATAGCCCTCAGCTTCCCTGGCCAGCTGCCAGATACCTAAACAAAAGTCTGTTGCGGATTTAGCTAAAATGCTCATTGTAAACCACCCAGCAGTGACCTCTACATTCAGTGAGGTTTGCACAGCCTTCATATTATTTCTGACTATTCCTGTCACTGTAGCAACCGCCGAGCGCTCATTCTCCAAATTGAAACTGATTAAAAACTACTTGAGAAGCACAATGGGACAGGAGAGACTCACTGGACTGGCCGTGTTGTCAATAGAGAGTGAACGGTCAAAGAAACTGGACATACTGTACAAAAGATAGTCGATGAGTTTGCAGAGTGCAAGGCTCGTCGAGTTGCCTTCAAATAGTGGTGAGTGGACCTAGAAAGCTTGTTGTAGGCTGAGCTCATGGGCCAATTTTTTCTAAGCAGTTCACCATTCTAATATTTGTTTTATTTAATAGGCCTATTTATATTATTTTAACTACAGTGAGTGTTGTTCATTCATTAGTCCTTTTTTGAAGTGGGTTCCAAAAATGTCATGGTCGCTGTCCATGACAGTGGTGGTGCTGAACTCTTACAAAATGCTGAGAATTTTATTTGTGTGTAGAATGCTTGTAAGAATGCTTGTAAGCACCGCAGTTGCGGGAATGTTTGTTGTAAAGCGATTCAATAAAACTGAATTGAAATGTAACGTCAAGCTTTAATTTATTATGTAAAATGAATGTACATTTTTGGAAATTGTATTTTTTTATAATTATTTTTTTTGATAATAAATCGGTAAAATCAGGCAAAAATAAGAATTAAACAACATAACCCTAACCTAACCCTATCCTAACCCTAAAACCGAAATAAAGAGACAAAAAGCCCCCCAAAAAGTGACCGAATCCGCCCCAAACCCGCAAAAAAAGAGCGCAGTGATCAGGCCCCCGCTGCGTGCCTGATCACTGCGCTCTGCCTCCCGGCCCGGCTTTGAGTTGTTCCGCCACTGCTAGGGAGGCCAAGGCCGAGCTCATGCTTCCTTCAATGCATGAGAGCCAGACTGACCTTCTTGTCACCTGACAGGGGGGAGTTTCCCCGGTAGGACGTAGCGCGTGGAAGGAACACGTTATTCCAACCAGTTCCTTTCCCCTCCATCAGGCGCCCCGGCTGACCAGGGGGAGGCAGTATAGAGACCAGGATTACTGCATGTTTTTTTGTGAGGGTATTAACTACCCTAGGAGACACGGGGAGAACATGCAATCTCCACACAGAGTAGGCCCTTTCTTCACCCCCACCTATAGGGTATGAGCAGGACAGGTTTCTAACGGTAGAAACAGGGATGAGAAATCCCCTGTGGCGACACTTTACTTCAGCAGGACATGAGGTTTCCTTCAGTCTCTGTACAGCCTTTAAACACACTGAGTGTTTCTGTTTTCTAATGTAATGATGATGTCACAGTGATGTCATTACCCGGGTCACGACCTGGATGGTGATGTGATGTAATGTGATGTAACAGTGATGTCACAGTGATGTCATTACCCGGGTCATGACCTGGATGGTGATGTAATGTAATGTGATGTAACAGTGATGTCACAGTGATGTCATTACCCGGGTCATGACCTGGATGGTGATGTAATGTAATGTGATGTAACAGTGATGTCACAGTGATGTCATTACCCGGGTCATGACCTGGATGGTGATGTAATAGTGATGTAATAGTAATAGTAATAGTGTATAGTAATAGTAATAGTAATAGTAATAGTGATGCACCCCTGATAATAAACAACACGACTGTCAAGGAAGTGGAAGCCTTTAAGTTCCTCGGCACAACCATCACTAATGACCTTAAATGGGAGACGAACACCTGCTCCATCATTAAAAGGGCCCATAGCGGGATGTTCTTCCTCAGGCAGCTGAGGAAACTCAACGTGTCTCGTCTGGTTCTGACGCAGTTTTATAGAGCCACCACAGAGAGCATCCTCTCCTCGTCCATCTCTGTGTGGTTTGGTTCAGTCTCTGCCCTTGCAAAAAACAGGCTGCAGAGAATTGTGCGTACAGCAGAGAAGCTGACTGGGCAGAGGCAGCTCTCTGTTAGTGAACTGTACAATGCCAGGGTCAAAAAGCGAGCAGGGAGGATCTTCTCGGACCCCTCTCACCCTGGAAACAGTTTAATTAAAAAACTCCCCTCTGGAAGGCGTTTCCGTTCTATTAAGGCCACGACTACTCGTCACCAGAACAGTTTTTTTCCCTAGGGCTATTGCTCTTCTTAATAAGAAGTCATGAGCTCTATATTGTGCTGTTTTTAAGTTTATTTTTTATGCTGTTTTAAGCTTTTATCTGGCCTTTTAGAAATGTTCATTGTAGTTCTTAGAATTGTATCATATCCTGAGTATGTTGTCTTGTTGTGCTGTCTGTTTTTCTATCCGTTGAGCTGTGCTACACCACAACAAATTCCTGTGTGTCCTTGTGATACATTTTAGTCCAGGGGCCAAGCCATATTTTGGTACCACCTAAGGTGACCGTAAAGTTTTTGTATTTTTGTCTTCCTACATGTCTCTAGTTTATATTTTGGTATGATAACCCTTCCAATCTTGTAGCTTAATGGCAGTTATCACTACCTACCGGCTAATGTATCCGGTAGGAGACACAAAGTAGAATCTTTGTGTCTCCTACCCCGGGCATCAAATTATTGCGACAAAAAACAAAATATATCCATGTATTCAAGGCTTCATGGGGTGTGCAATTGATAACTTCTCAGATTTTTGGTGTTTGCAAAAAGACTGCTTTCCATAAGCTTGTAAAAGTTGACCCTCCTTCGGTCTAGGGTGGTCATAGCTGAATGGGTAGAGAGTCCCCCTGAAAAACTTAAAGGAGGAGTTCACCCAAAAAAATATTTATTTTCTATCAATTGCACACCCCATGAAGCCTTAAATACATGGATATATTTGTTTTTTTTCGCACTAATTTGATGCCCGGGGTAGGAGACACAAAGATTCTACTTTGTGTCTCCTGCTGGATACATTAGCCGGTAGGTAGTGATAACTGCCATTAAGCTACAAGATTGGAAGGGTTATCATACCAAAATATAAACTAGAGACATGTAGGAAGACAAAAATACAAAAACTTTACGGTCACCTTAGGTGGTACCAATTTGTGAAAATATCAGTGTTGGCCCCTGGACTATTTGGCAATAAAGTGATTCTGATTCTGATTCTGATGTAACAGTGATGTCACAGTGATGTCACAGTGATGTCATTACCCGGGTCATGACCTGGATGGTGATGTAATGCAGGACGGCGCCCATCATCACGGCCACGGTGTTGGCGTGGTCCTTGATGAACTCTGATGACCCCTCTGAGAGGAGGGGGGCGCACACCACCCGGAAGACCACCAGAGCATGGGCCAGACCTACGATTAACACCAGCTACACACACACACACACACACACACACACACACACACACACACACACACACACACACACGTTTGTCTTACTATGTTTGTGAGGACATCAAATCTGTATGTAATGTGTACGTTAGAGTGTTGATTTTGTCGACTAAAACTATGACGTTTTTATCAGGCGACTACATTTTTTTCACTGACGAAAACGAAATAAAAACGAAATAAAAACGAAATAAAAACGAAATAAAAACTAAATAAAAACTAAGCTATGATGACTAAAACTAAGACTAAATATATTGACAATTTATTCAACAAATAAAAACTAGACTAAATGTTAGTGAGGGAACTAGAGGAGAAGTAAACTCGTGTCACCAGTCTTTCCACCTCGGAGGAAAGCCTGGTATTCGTTATTAAAGACCTGTGTGATCCGGTCTAGGCCACGCCTACTGAAAAAATAATAATAATAATAATTCACTTTCCGGATTTTGCCGATCCGGTTTTGCGGAGCCGCTTTGTTTCCTATTTAAATGGAATAGAATTTCCCCGTGGGATAATACAGACGCTAAATAGTCTCCGGATAGTGCACGCACATTTATATTTAAAAAATCATACCCTGTGTGAAGGTAGCGGCGCCTTTGATACATCATGTCATCGATATGAGTTTATAGCCATGTGTCACGTGAAGCTTGACCAATCACTTTGTTGACGCACCTGACCAATCAGAACGTTGACGTACGCACACGGACAAAGTCAGGTATAGAGCAGGATCTCTAGCGCCGCTAGAAAAAAGCTAAACTACGGCGCATCAAGGATTTTATTAGGTAGGCCCGCGGACGGACCTATTGGGGGGTGAAGTCTTTCCGGATTTGCGTTTCCGGCCGCCTGATGGGTTACTTTCGCTCCCGACCGGATCATAGACCCGAAAAGGTATGCTTCCCAGGCTAGAGGAGAAGAGATCCAGTAGAACTAAGACTAGTGGAGCAGAGATCCAGTAGAACTAAAAGACAAGTCATTTTATGTTTGCGCTCTGGTTTTGCGCTCTGAAAATAGCAGATCTACAAGCTCACAACGCACCACGCTGCAACGCACTGTGAGCTTGTAGATCGGCTATTTTCAGCATGCAACCAAGTGTAAAATCAGTCATTATGACGCCATCAAGGCACCGCCTAAATACATTTTAGTAGACTGAATCAACTGTAGATTTAGACGACTATAATCTTATGATATTTAGTCGACTAAAACTAGACAAAAACTACAATATTTCAGATGACTAAAATATGACTAAAACTAAATCAAAATGTGCTGTCAAAATCAACACTGGGGGGGGGGGGGCACGTTTTTTACGGCTCCCCCCAGCGGCAGACGAAATGTGTGTGTGTGTGTGTGTGTGTGTGTGTGTGTGTCTGTATGTACCATTAACGTGACCAGCACTAGGACCATGGTGCTGCGTAGGTAAGAGTGTCTGAACTCTCTAGGTTGAGAGTCAGGATCGTTGATCACCTCCAGGATGAGTTCCTCCTGAAACACACACACACACACACACACACACACACACACACACACACACACACACACACACACACACACACACACACACACACACACACACACACACACACACACACACACACACACACACACACACACACACACACACACACGTTGTTCCAGGGACCCACAGAAGCAAAGATTCCAGTTCAAAATGTTCACTTTAAGAAAATATGTATATTCAAAGATTTGCACAATATTTGGTCTCTATCTAAAGTGTCTTGAGACAAGTTGTTGACATAAAAAAAACAGAGCTATCTGCCAAGATAGTTGTTAAATATGTGGATGTGATCTGACAGGGTTAAAAAACTTTCAAGGCCCAGCAAAAAACACAAAATAAATACAGTGCATATGTAACGACTGAGGTTCGAACCCGGGTCTACCGCACGGAAAGACAACATCTTAACCACTAAGCCAAAGTGTCGCCCGGGAGACCTCCAGGCCATCAGGCTGAGGTTGTCAACCACTGTGTTACACATAGATACAGACAGACAGACAGACAGACAGACAGACAGACAGTACCTCCTCTTCGCACCAGTCGTAAACCTTCCATTTGGACACGTATCTCGCTCTGTGTCTCTTCCATAACTCCAGGAACAACGTGGCTGTGGACACGACGGACAGACAGACAGACAGACAGACAGACAGACAGACAGACAGACAGAGCACAGGGTATGTGTTGAACAGTGGGTGTGTTCTAGTTTTTTTCATAATCTGTGTTGATTTTGACAGCAAATGTGATTCAGTTTTAGTCATATTTTAGTCATGTGAAATGTTTTAGTTTTCGTCTAGTTTTAGTCGACTAAATATCATAAGATTATAGTCGACTAAAAGTACAGTTGATTTTGGTCGACTAAAATGCATTTTGACGGTGCCTTGGTTGCATGCTGAAAACAGCCGATCTACAAGCGCGACGCGTTGTGAGCTTGTAGATCAGCTATTTTCAGAGCGTAACACCCGAGCGCAACCAAACATAAAATGACTTGTCTTTTTTTTGTTCTACTGCATCTCTTCTCCACTAGCCTCTCACAGTTTAGTCTTGTTTTTATTAGATGATGAAATTGTCAATATATTTAGTCATAGTTTTGGTCATCATACAGTAGCTTAGTTTTTATTAAGTTTTATTTAGTTTTCGTCAGTGAAAAAAGGTAGTAGACGAATTTGTCGTCATAGTTTTAGTCGACGAAATCAACACTGTTCATAAGTATAATTATTCCCTCACACGCGCACGGCACATGCACACGTCTATACTATACGCACACATGCACACGTCTATACTATACGCACACATGCACACGTCTATACTATACGCACACATGCACACGTCTATACTATACGCACACATGCACACGTCTATACTATACGCACACATGCACACGTCTATACTATACGCACACATGCACACGTCTATACTATACGCACACATGCACACGTCTATACTATACGCACACATGCGCGTGCATGTGCTCACCGAATGAAATAACCGCTATGCAAGATAACCGTTAGAACCCAGGTCATTATCGCTGCACTGCACCTCTGAGCCAGCAGATGGTGCTGTCTCTCTGTTAATGCAGGCAAGGCGAGGGAAGTTGATCAAGCAAAGGAAACACTTTTATACAATGACATTAGGATGAATTAAATAATAATAATAATAAATAGATGACAGTGACACTCACCCCAGACGGCCATAAACATGGCGAACGCTACAGTGCCTTCGTTGTCAAACAGAAGGCTGACCTGCGTATAGGGAAACACATGATGTCAGTGACAACACTAAACAAGGCCATGTACAACTCAAACGGGGGTCTTCAAGGTTTTTTCAGGCCAAAGACCCCTTAGGAAAACATTGGAGTTTGAGAACTACTGATTTAGAACAGTAGCTGTTTTGGACACCGACCAATCCTGCACGTGACCACACACAGCCTACTTCACACTGGGTGTGATTTTTTTTTTCCCGGCTGTTTTTGGTGAATGTTTGCCCCAGAACACTGGTTCTCCACCTATTCAAACTGGGGACCCCCCAAAATAATCATGTTTGAACTGAGGACCCCCCAAAATAGTCATATTTGAACTGAGGACGCCCCAAAATAATCATATTTGAACTGAGGACGCCCCAGTTCAAATATGATTATTTTGGGGGGTCATGGCCTGTTCTAGGGAAAACATTCACCAAAAACAGCCGATCTACAATGTGACGTGTTGATCGGCTATTCATCTGGTGTAGGGGGAAAAAAGGAGAGGGCCTACTGTAGGGCCCTGGAGGACTCCGGTCCTGTACCTTGGCGTATGTACATGTACATGTATTACTGTACCTTATTATATGTACATATATATTACTGTACCTTACTGTATGTACATGTATATTACTGTACCTTGGCGTATGTACATGTGTCAGACAGCTTCCAGACGTTACACCTCTTATCACACCTGGGACACATGATGATGTCCGAGTCGCACACCTCCTTTCTGCACACACACACACACACACACACACACACACACACACACACACACACACACACACACACACACACACACACACACACACACACACACACACACGGTCGTCCATTAAGGCAGAGGTTTTCAACCGGTGGTCCGCGGACCACGGTATTGCAGGTGGTCCCTGGCCATGCATTCAGAATTATTATTATTATTTTTTTACTTATTTTTTTTATTTAACTTTGTATAAGTTACAGGAGTTCTTGCTGTATGGTGTGTGTGTGTGTGTGTGTGTGTGTGTGTGTGTGTGTGTGTGTGTGTGTGTGTGTGTGTGTGTGTGTGTGTGTGTGATATGAAACGTGAGCTTACCATAATCACAGTAATCCTTAATCATATTCGAGGGCTTTTGCAGAGAAATGAGACAGACTCCAGTCACTTTAAAATTAGAGCACTGCAGAGGGCAGGTGTAGGTGTGTGTGTGTGTGTGCGTGTGCGTGTGTGTGTGTGCATACATACATCAGAGGGTTGGTATTGAAGAAGGCCAGTCCATACAGAAACACCACCAGACCCAGTAGAGCAGCAGGAACCAGCAGCTTGGTGTACCAACCCAACCACAGGTAGTACAGAGCTACCTTCTCCCCAAAGTAACTCCTACACACACGCGCACACGCACACACGCACACGCACACACACACACACACACACACACACACACACACACACACACACACACACACACACACACACACACACACACACACACACACACACACACACACACACACACAGTGGGACTGGGATCAATTCACTTTTTTTTTTGCAAGAATAAGAAAACAAATCTAAGTAAAAAAAACAAAAAAAACAAGAGAAAACGTGACCATGACCAGTGTTGGTGGTGACGGTGTTAAAATTAACACTGTTACTGTAACAAAATACTTTTTTGGGGTAACAAGTAATCTAACGGCGTTAGTTTGCAATTAGAGTAACCGGTTACTAACCTTTCCAAAATAATGGCGTTACTTAGTTACTGTACATTTAAGACCTAATTTGTTGCCACAAAAATGAAAAGGAAAATCCGTCAGACACGTTTTGCGAGATTTCCTGATCAATCAAACTAGTAGCTCGTCTCTGTCAACTTGCACGGAGACTTGCACGGATGTTACACAGAAATTGGTGACCGGGCCAACAGGCTGTGGTGATTGCGCTCAATCGTTCAAATTCGGCTCTGTATTCAGCGGGTCACCTCTTATGGTGTAACACACACAGGCCGGCTGGCTGGTCTTGTTTTCTTTACATTAATTTTGCTGTTTTTCTGTGAAGTTGCTTGTACATATTGATAGTTGTGAGTTGGGCTTGTTTCTAAAGTGTAATTGATTTGGATTTGCTTCCATTTTTTATGATATATTATTTAGACCAGTGGTTCTCAAATATGTTCATGTCATGGACCCCCAAATTAATATGGATTTGTCCCTGACCCCCATCTGATTTGTATTTGTGCCAGGGAGCCCCGTACCAGATTTGTATGTATACAGTATACAGGTAGAAAGTGCTCATGTGACCTAGAGGCGCTTCTTTTGGGCTTGTTTTCCTAGACCTGGTTGCTGATTTCTTTCACAAAATCTGGCAACACTGGTGGCCATGCTTTATGTCCTGTATAGCATTAAGCGATTTTCTTTGGTTAAAATAAGTGCTAATTAGTTCTATTTTCTGATAGTAATCATTACTATAGAGTGTTTGTTCATTAACAGGAGTCTCCATGTCTCTACAGCTCTTTATTAAACACAAAATGTATTTTCAGGTCAAAATACAAATGTTATCCAATCAGGATAGAGAACTCAGTCAGGATACAGTGAAAAACAGAAGTGATGACACAGAGAAATGAGCAGACACACAAGTGGAACTGGAACACTATAAATGAGCTGATAAATGGGATTGGCTGAAATGTTGTCACCCATCTTAAAATGTATTTTCTGTTAAATAAAGAGCAGGAGAGACATGGAGACTCCTGTTACTGAACAAACACTCTATAGTAATGATTACTATCACAATATAGAGCTTTAACCTTTTAACAAAAGAAAACACTTTTTTGTTTAAACCAAAAGACACAGATCACTAGAGAGAGAGACAGAGAGACAGAGAGACAGAGAGACAGAGAGACAGAGAGACAGAGAGACAGTGAGACAGAGAGACAGTGAGACAGCTTGCTCATTTCTCTCACAAAATCTGGCAACATTGGTGGCCATGCTATATGTACAGTGTTATAAATGTGACAGTGAGACAGTGAGACAGTGAGACAGTGAGACAGTGAGACAGTGAGACAGGGACTAACTTGACATCAGTGACAGGTTGTCCCACAAACAGTCCAGACCACCGCGCCCAATTCTTCTTCAGGTCCTTCTGCTTCCTCCTCTGGGAACCACAGAAGAAGAAAACACACACATTCAACATGTACACAAACATAATAATGCTCTTAAAGGACAAATTCACCCATTTTCAACCTATCTTCATATAGTTGGTCCTCACTAACGCTCATGATAAAATGGTATAAAAAAGTTGGTCTGTGTCTCAGAGGAGGGCTGTGGACACTTCAGGAACCCGTCTACCAGTAGGCAGGGTTTTCCTTTTTTTTTTTCTTTGACTGCCAGAAATAAAGCATAAATTGCTTTATAGCCACTGCCAGAGATTTTCGAGTGTTTTCTCTAACTTTTGAAAAATCATAGAATATTTATCTCCAGTATGATGGATCCCCGATCGCTTTAAAGACGTGTCAGAGTCTCTTAGAATCGGGGGGCAAAGCGTGCCGCCGCTTTCATCCGTTCCATAGTTATGGTCAGTTGAATGTAGAATGTTTTCACCAAAAAGCAACAGAAACAGAGAAGAAGACATTTCTCCAAATTGAATAACAAGGAAGTGAACCGGCTGTTTTTTTTACGATCACGTGATTTGCTGCTGCTTCGCTTCTCTGGGAGTCAAACGGTGACTCATAGGTTAGCGAACAGCGCCATCTAGTGGAAAAACCACTGAAAACACAACATCTCGTCATAGGCAGGCTGCACGATAGCAAAAATATGCCGATAAAATAATGTCATCATTGGCAGTCAAAGAGTTAACGTGAGAACAATGGATTCCATTACAGCGTGCTAACTACACAGGAATAGAAACAAACATAATGCTCTGAACCACTTCAATCCTTATTAAACAAATACATTCTCTAATTATGCTTATTATTACTCTCATGCATACAGAACATGTTATTATTATCATTAGTAGTAGTAGTAGTAGTAGTAGTAGTAGTAGTATTATTAGGGCTGGGACTTTAACTGATTCATTTCGATTAATTAATTACAGAAAATTAACGCGATTAAAAAAATTAATCGCATTTTAATCGCGCTTAGTTTATGCACCACAGAACTCACTGGACGAGTTTCAGGCGTACCGATCATACCAGTGCACCAACCAACAGACAACACACCCCAGTGCACGCAATGGGACAAGAAGCCGATCAGACTGCTTTGCTTGGCCCAGTGGATGAGACATTTAGATTTAAAAAACTCTCTGATGGAAGTGTGGATAAAAACACGGTTGTGTGCAGAACTATTTTTTGTTGCTTGAACTTATGTATTCACTCATTGATTCACTCATACACCAAAATCTGTTTTAACTGAAAATAAATTGCTTCTCAGTTCAAATATTGATATGTGATTAAACATGAGATTAATTTCGATGAATTCATTACAAAGCCTCTAATTAATTAGATTAATTTTTTTAATCGAGTCCCAGCCCTAATCATTATTATTATTATTATTATTATTATTATTATTATTATTATTATTATTATTAATAGTATTATTCTCACCTCATGCAGACAGAACATGGTCTCAAACACATCTTTCTGCAGCAGTTCCTTCAGGTTCTCCTTTTTCTCTGAAAAAAATAAAAATATAAATATGGCATATATTTAGCCAGCTGATGGCTGCTCAGATGGCACTCTTAGGGGTTGGCCACTTGGCTTGAACCCTGGCTTCCCTATTCTGGGGAAAACGGCCGATCTACAAGCTCACGAAACAACGTGTTGTGAGCTTGTTGTAGATCGGCTACTTTCACTATTTTTCAGACTAATCCATAATAGCATACAAACAACTAAACACTAAACACTACAACTAATACAAACTAAAGACTTTTACACTAAATGAAAACTGAAAACCAGTTTAAAAATGTATCTAAACTAAAATGAAAACTGAAAACATTAAGATCAAAACCAAAACCTAAAAATAATGAACATTTCAAATCTATCGTAACACTCGGGTACTGTTAACTGTTAAGTAAGAGGCCTTCTGTTCAAAATGTTACTGGAGTAAAAGTAAAATGTATTGGCATCAAAATATACTTGAAAGTACCAAAAGTGAAAGTACTCAAAATGTTTGAAAACAGCAGATCTACAAGCTCACAACGCGTCGCCATGCGACGCGTTGTGAGCTTGTAGATCGGCTATTTTCAAAGAGCCTATAGGCATAAAACAAGGCTGAAGTGGTTAATGTAGTTGTAGTGGAGTAGAAGAACAATATTTGCCTCTGTGATGTAGTGGAGTAGAAGTAAAAAAGTATTGAAAATTGGAAATACTCCAGTAAAGTAAAAAATTAATCCTCAAAATTGTACTTAAAGGACAACTTTAGTTTTTTACAACCAAGGTTTATGTTTTAGATTGTAATTAAAGTAAATAAAATATGAGTGTTAATATTTTTAAATGTACTGCTTTCTATACTTTTAGCAATTTTCGCGATCTTTTTTACAGTGGACGGGGGCATTCTGTCCGGTGGCTAAATATGTCTTTTTTTTACACAATAACCCGGTGTTTTCTTTATTATTATTTACAGTAGCTCTTCTAGCCCCCAATAACTCACATCTGACCATCAAAGACCACAGGACCTTTTTTATTGTGTAAAAAAATCACACCCAGTGTGAAGTGGGCGGTGTGTGGTCATCACAACATGACTCACTTAAGTCCATACTGCTATTCATAGAGCTGCACATGTGTCATGTGTTTCGCTAGCCAATCACAGTCCTGAATTTGCAAAGTCAGCCAATCACATTACAGCTAGTGGTGATGACGCTAGCTGTAATGTGATTGGCTGACTTTGCAAAAGTATAGATTTGCATTGACTGTGGAAGGGTTAGCGTTGTAGACTGCGTTGTAGACTATTGGTCAATCAAGGTGCAGGATTGGTCAGTGTCCAAACCTCACTTATAGAGGGCGGTTACACCGCCCCAAAAAGGCATATTTAGCCACCGGACAGAATGCCCCCACCCACTGTAAAAAAAGATCGCGAAAATTGCTAAAACTAATAGAAAGCAGTAAGTGGGGAAAAAAATCACACCCTGTGTGAAGGTAGGGTGTGATATACCTAAAGGTGATATACCTAAGGTATAGAGCCTATACCTAAAGGTATAGAGCGGCTAGCGCCGCTAAAAATAACACTCATCTTTTATTTACTTTAATTACAAGCTAAAATATAAACCTGGGTTGTAAAAAAACTAAGTTGTCCTTTAAGTACAGTACTTGAGTAAATGTACTTAGTTACTTTACACTGCCAACACACATGTGGAAGTGCATTCCTTTGTGTTGTGTGTACGTTGCTGTGACGAAGCAGAGGTTCTCAAACATTGTGTCAGACTGTTTGCACAAAGGTCTACTGTATGTGTGTTACTACTCCTTATGTAAACGTCTGGATCTGATGCTATATTTAACCTCACCTACATACCTGTTACTATATATACACTACTGTATATCATGGGTCTTCAACAGGGGGTCAGGGACCCCCAGGGGGGGTCCTCAGAGTTACTACAGGGGGGTCTGCCAAATGTTGGCGTGATATGATATTTTTTTTAACCACTTGAACCCTAGCATCCCTTTTCTGAGGACAACTTTAGACAAAAATAGCAGATCTACAAGAGCGAGGCGTTGTGAGCTTGTAGATCTGCTATTTATTGCCAAAGAGGTTTGGTGTAGAGGGGGAAAAAAGGTTAAAGGGATAGTTCACCCCAAAAAAAATCTTATTTTCTATCAGTTACTCACCCCATGAAGCCTTGAATTCTGTTTTTGTTTTTGTCTCCTTCCTGAGACAATGATTTGATAACCTGCATAAAGATGCTAATGTATCCGGTAGGAGACACAAAGGAGACTCTTTGTGTCTCCTACCGGAGAGACCGCCGGTCATCAAATTATTGTCTCAGGAATGTGATAAAAACTCATCTGTCTCTCAGCTAAGGGGTCCCTGCTTCATCTGTCTCTCTTGTTGAAGACCCCTGCAGTGTCTGTCTCCCTGCCCGTCTCCCTGCCTGTCTCCCTGCCTGTCTCCCTGCCTGTCTCCCTGCCCGTCTCCCTGCCTGTCTCCCTGCCTGTCTCCCCGTCTCCCTGTCTGTCTCCCTGCCTGTCTCCCTGCCCGTCTCCCTGTCTGTCTCCCTGCCTGCCTGTCTCCCCGTCTGTCTCCCTGCCTGCCTGTCTCCCCGTCTCCCTGCCTGTCTCCCTGCCTGTCTCCCTGCCTGTCTCCCTGCCTGTCTCCCCGTCTCCCTGCCTGTCTCCCTGCCTGTCTCCCTGCCTGTCTCCCCGTCTCCCTGCCTGTCTCCCTGCCTGTCTCCCCGTCTCCCTGCCTGTCTCCCTGCCTGTCTCCCCGTCTCCCTGCCTGTCTCCCTGCCTGTCTCCCTGCCTGTCTCCCTGCCTGCCTGTCTCCCCGTCTCCCTGCCTGTCTCCCTTCCTGTCTCCCCGTCTCCCTGCCTGTCTCCCTGCCTGCCTGTCTCCCTGCCTGTCTCCCCGTCTCCCTGCCTGTCTCCCTGCCTGTCTCCCTTCCTGTCTTCCTGTCTCCCTGCCTGTCTCCCTGCCTGTCTCCCTGCCTGTCTCCCTGCCTGTCTCCCTGCCTGTTTCCCTGCCTGTTTCCCTGCCTGTCTCCCTGCCTGTCTCCCTGCCTGTCTCCCCGTCTCCCTGCCTGTCTCCCTGCCTGTTTCCCTGCCTGTCTCCCTGCCTGTCTCCCTGCCTGTCTCCCTGCCTGTCTCCCCGTCTCCCTGCCCGTCTCCCTGCCTGTCTCCCTGCCTGTCTTCCCGTCTCCCTGCCTGTCTGCCTGTCTGCCTGTCTCAATACTGACCTCCAGTGGTGATGTAGGTGTGATGCAGGATGAAATGTACAACTCGTATCCTAGAGGAGACAAGGAGACAGGGAGACAGGGAGACAGGGAGACGGAGACAGGGAGACAGGGAGACAGGGAGACAGGGAGACAAGGAGACAGGGAGACGGAGACAGGGAGACAGGGAGACAGGGAGACAGGGAGACAAGGAGACAGGGAGAAGGAGACAGGGAGACAGGGAGACAAGGAGACAGGGAGACGGAGACAGGGAGACAAGGAGACAGGGAGACAAGGAGACAGGGAGACAGGGAGACAAGGAGACAAGGAGACAGGGAGAAGGAGACAGGGAGACAGGGAGACAGGGAGACAAGGAGACAGGGAGAAGGAGACAGGGAGACAAGGAGACAAGGAGACAGGGAGAAGGAGACAGGGAGACAGGGAGACAGGGAGACAAGGAGACAGGGAGACAAGGAGACAGGGAGACAGGGAGACAGGGAGACAAGGAGACAGGGAGACAAGGAGACAGGGAGACAGGGAGACAGGGAGACGGAGACAGGGAGACAGGGAGACAGGGAGACAGGGAGACAGGGAGACAGGGAGACAGGGAGACAGGGAGACAAGGAGACAGGGAGACAGGGAGACAGGGAGACAGGGAGACAAGGAGACAGGGAGACAGGGAGACAGGGAGACAGGGAGACAGGGAGACAGGGAGACAGGGAGACAAGGAGACAGGGAGACAGGGAGACAAGGAGACAGGGAGACAGGGAGACAGGGAGACAGGGAGACAAGGAGACAGGGAGACAGGGAGACAAGGAGACAAGGAGACAAGGAGACAGGGAGACAGGGAGACAAGGAGACAGGGAGACAGGGAGACAGGGAGACAGGGAGACAGGGAGACGGAGACAGGGAGACAGGGAGACAGGGAGACAGGGAGACAAGGAGACAGGGAGACGGAGACAGGGAGACAGGGAGACAGGGAGACAGGGAGACAAGGAGACAGGGAGAAGGAGACAGGGAGACAGGGAGACAAGGAGACAGGGAGACGGAGACAGGGAGACAAGGAGACAGGGAGACAAGGAGACAGGGAGACAGGGAGACAAGGAGACAAGGAGACAGGGAGAAGGAGACAGGGAGACAGGGAGACAGGGAGACAAGGAGACAGGGAGAAGGAGACAGGGAGACAAGGAGACAAGGAGACAGGGAGAAGGAGACAGGGAGACAGGGAGACAGGGAGACAAGGAGACAGGGAGACAAGGAGACAGGGAGACAGGGAGACAGGGAGACAAGGAGACAGGGAGACAAGGAGACAGGGAGACAGGGAGACAGGGAGACGGAGACAGGGAGACAGGGAGACAGGGAGACAGGGAGACAGGGAGACAGGGAGACAGGGAGACAAGGAGACAAGGAGACAGGGAGACAGGGAGACAGGGAGACAGGGAGACAGGGAGACAAGGAGACAGGGAGACAGGGAGACAGGGAGACAGGGAGACAGGGAGACAGGGAGACAGGGAGACAGGGAGACAAGGAGACAGGGAGACAAGGAGACAGGGAGACAGGGAGACAGGGAGACAGGGAGACAAGGAGACAGGGAGACAGGGAGACAAGGAGACAAGGAGACAAGGAGACAGGGAGACAGGGAGACAAGGAGACAGGGAGACAGGGAGACAGGGAGACAGGGAGACAGGGAGACAAGGAGACAGGGAGACAGGGAGACAGGGAGACAGGGAGACAAGGAGACAGGGAGACAAGGAGACAAGGAGACAGGGAGACAAGGAGACAGGGAGACAAGGAGACAGGGAGACAGGGAGACAGGGAGACAGGGAGACAAGGAGACAGGGAGACAGGGAGACAGGGAGACAGGGAGACAGGGAGACAGGGAGACAGGGAGACAGGGAGACAAGGAGACAAGGAGACAGGGAGACAAGGAGACAGGGAGACAGGGAGACAAGGAGACAGGGAGACAGGGAGACAGGGAGACAGGGAGACAGGGAGACAGGGAGACAAGGAGACAGGGAGACAGGGAGACAGGGAGACAGGGAGACAGGGAGACAGGGAGACAGGGAGACAAGGAGACAGGGAGACAGGGAGACAGGGAGACAGGGAGACAGGGAGACAGGGAGACAAGGAGACAGGGAGACAAGGAGACAGGGAGACAGGGAGACAGGGAGACAAGGAGACAGGGAGACAGGGAGACAGGGAGACAAGGAGACAGGGAGACAGGGAGACAGGGAGACAAGGAGACAGGGAGACAGGGAGACAAGGAGACAGGGAGACAGGGAGACAGGGAGACAAGGAGACAGGGAGACAGGGAGACAAGGAGACAGGGAGACAGGGAGACAGGGAGACAGGGAGACAGGGAGACAAGGAGACAGGGAGACAGGGAGACAGGGAGACAGGGAGACAGGGAGACAGGGAGACAGGGAGACAAGGAGACAGGGAGACAGGGAGACAGGGAGACAGGGAGACAGGGAGACAGGGAGACAAGGAGACAGGGAGACAAGGAGACAAGGAGACAGGGAGACAGGGAGACAAGGAGACAGGGAGACAGGGAGACAGGGAGACAAGGAGACAGGGAGACAAGGAGACAGGGAGACAAGGAGACAGGGAGACAGGGAGACAAGGAGACAGGGAGACAGGGAGACAGGGAGACAGGGAGACAGGGAGACAGGGAGACAGGGAGACAAGGAGACAAGGAGACAGGGAGACAAGGAGACAGGGAGACAAGGAGACAAGGAGACAGGGAGACAGGGAGACAAGGAGACAAGGAGACAAGGAGACAAGGAGACAGGGAGACAGGGAGACAAGGAGACAAGGAGACAGGGAGACAAGGAGACAGGGAGACAAGGAGACAAGGAGACAGGGAGACAGGGAGACAAGGAGACAAGGAGACAAGGAGACAAGGAGACAGGGAGACAGGGAGACAAGGAGACAAGGAGACAGGGAGACAAGGAGACAGGGAGACAAGGAGACAGGGAGACAGGGAGACAGGGAGTCAAGGAGACAAGGAGACAAGGAGACAGGGAGACAGGGAGACAGGGAGACAGGGAGACAGGGAGACAAGGAGACAGGGAGACAGGGAGACAAGGAGACAGGGAGACAGGGAGACAAGGAGACAAGGAGACAGGGAGAAGGAGACAGGGAGACAGGGAGACAGGGAGACAAGGAGACAGGGAGAAGGAGACAGGGAGACAAGGAGACAGGGAGACAGGGAGACAAGGAGACAGGGAGACAGGGAGACGGAGACAGGGAGACAGGGAGACAGGGAGACAGGGAGACAAGGAGACAGGGAGACAGGGAGACAGGGAGACAGGGAGACAGGGAGACAGGGAGACAAGGAGACAGGGAGACAGGGAGACAAGGAGACAGGGAGACGGAGACAGGGAGACAGGGAGACAGGGAGACAGGGAGACAAGGAGACAGGGAGACAGGGAGACAGGGAGACAGGGAGACAAGGAGACAGGGAGACAAGGAGACAGGGAGACAAGGAGACAGGGAGACAGGGAGACAAGGAGACAGGGAGACGGAGACAGGGAGACAAGGAGACAGGGAGACAGGGAGACAAGGAGACAGGGAGACGGAGACAGGGAGACAAGGAGACAGGGAGACAGGGAGACAGGGAGACAGGGAGACAGGGAGACAAGGAGACAGGGAGACAGGGAGACAGGGAGACAGGGAGACAGGGAGACAGGGAGACAGGGAGACAAGGAGACAGGGAGACAGGGAGACAGGGAGACAAGGAGACAAGGAGACAGGGAGACAAGGAGACAGGGAGACAGGGAGACAGGGAGACAGGGAGACAGGGAGACAGGGAGACAGGGAGACAGGGAGACAAGGAGACAGGGAGACAAGGAGACAGGGAGACAGGGAGACAGGGAGACAAGGAGACAGGGAGACAAGGAGACAAGGAGACAGGGAGACAGGGAGACAAGGAGACAAGGAGACAGGGAGACAAGGAGACAGGGAGACAGGGAGACAAGGAGACAGGGAGACAAGGAGACAGGGAGACAGGGAGACAAGGAGACAGGGAGACAGGGAGACAGGGAGACAAGGAGACAAGGAGACAGGGAGACAGGGAGACAGGGAGACAGGGAGACAGGGAGACAAGGAGACAAGGAGACAGGGAGACAGGGAGACAAGGAGACAAGGAGACAGGGAGACAAGGAGACAAGGAGACAGGGAGACAGGGAGACAGGGAGACAAGGAGACAGGGAGACAAGGAGACAGGGAGACAAGGAGACAAGGAGACAGGGAGACAGGGAGACAGGGAGACAAGGAGACAGGGAGACAAGGAGACAGGGAGACAAGGAGACAAGGAGACAGGGAGACAGGGAGACAAGGAGACAGGGAGACAGGGAGACAGGGAGACAAGGAGACAGGGAGACAAGGAGACAGGGAGACAAGGAGACAGGGAGACAGGGAGACAAGGAGACAGGGAGACAGGGAGACAGGGAGACAGGGAGACAGGGAGACAGGGAGACAGGGAGACAAGGAGACAAGGAGACAGGGAGACAAGGAGACAGGGAGACAAGGAGACAAGGAGACAGGGAGACAGGGAGACAAGGAGACAAGGAGACAAGGAGACAAGGAGACAGGGAGACAGGGAGACAAGGAGACAAGGAGACAGGGAGACAAGGAGACAGGGAGACAAGGAGACAAGGAGACAGGGAGACAGGGAGACAAGGAGACAAGGAGACAAGGAGACAAGGAGACAGGGAGACAGGGAGACAAGGAGACAAGGAGACAGGGAGACAAGGAGACAGGGAGACAAGGAGACAGGGAGACAGGGAGACAGGGAGTCAAGGAGACAAGGAGACAAGGAGACAGGGAGACAGGGAGACAGGGAGACAGGGAGACAGGGAGACAAGGAGACAGGGAGACAGGGAGACAAGGAGACAGGGAGACAGGGAGACAAGGAGACAAGGAGACAGGGAGAAGGAGACAGGGAGACAGGGAGACAGGGAGACAAGGAGACAGGGAGAAGGAGACAGGGAGACAAGGAGACAGGGAGACAGGGAGACAAGGAGACAGGGAGACAGGGAGACGGAGACAGGGAGACAGGGAGACAGGGAGACAGGGAGACAAGGAGACAGGGAGACAGGGAGACAGGGAGACAGGGAGACAGGGAGACAGGGAGACAAGGAGACAGGGAGACAGGGAGACAAGGAGACAGGGAGACGGAGACAGGGAGACAGGGAGACAGGGAGACAGGGAGACAAGGAGACAGGGAGACAGGGAGACAGGGAGACAGGGAGACAAGGAGACAGGGAGACAAGGAGACAGGGAGACAAGGAGACAGGGAGACAGGGAGACAAGGAGACAGGGAGACGGAGACAGGGAGACAAGGAGACAGGGAGACAGGGAGACAAGGAGACAGGGAGACGGAGACAGGGAGACAAGGAGACAGGGAGACAGGGAGACAGGGAGACAGGGAGACAGGGAGACAAGGAGACAGGGAGACAGGGAGACAAGGAGACAAGGAGACAGGGAGACAAGGAGACAGGGAGACAGGGAGACAGGGAGACAGGGAGACAGGGAGACAGGGAGACAGGGAGACAGGGAGACAAGGAGACAGGGAGACAAGGAGACAGGGAGACAGGGAGACAGGGAGACAAGGAGACAGGGAGACAAGGAGACAAGGAGACAGGGAGACAGGGAGACAAGGAGACAAGGAGACAGGGAGACAAGGAGACAGGGAGACAGGGAGACAAGGAGACAGGGAGACAAGGAGACAGGGAGACAGGGAGACAAGGAGACAGGGAGACAGGGAGACAGGGAGACAAGGAGACAAGGAGACAGGGAGACAGGGAGACAGGGAGACAGGGAGACAGGGAGACAGGGAGACAAGGAGACAGGGAGACAAGGAGACAAGGAGACAGGGAGACAGGGAGACAGGGAGACAGGGAGACAGGGAGACAGGGAGACAAGGAGACAGGGAGACAAGGAGACAGGGAGACAAGGAGACAGGGAGACAAGGAGACAGGGAGACAAGGAGACAGGGAGACAGGGAGACAGGGAGACAGGGAGACAGGGAGACAGGGAGACAAGGAGACAGGGAGACAAGGAGACAGGGAGACAAGGAGACAGGGAGACAAGGAGACAGGGAGACAAGGAGACAGGGAGACAGGGAGACAGGGAGACAGGGAGACAGGGAGACAAGGAGACAGGGAGACAAGGAGACAGGGAGACAGGGAGACAGGGAGACAGGGAGACAGGGAGACAGGGAGACAAGGAGACAGGGAGACAAGGAGACAAGGAGACAAGGAGACAAGGAGACAGGGAGACAGGGAGACAGGGAGACAGGGAGACAGGGAGACAGGGAGACAAGGAGACAGGGAGACAAGGAGACAGGGAGACAAGGAGACAGGGAGACAGGGAGACAGGGAGACAGGGAGACAGGGAGACAGGGAGACAAGGAGACAGGGAGACAGGGAGACAGGGAGACAGGGAGACAAGGAGACAGGGAGACAGGGAGACAGGGAGACAGGGAGACAGGGAGACAGGGAGACAGGGAGACAGGGAGACAGGGAGACAGGGAGACAGGGAGACAGGGAGACAGGGAGAGTCACATTCATCCTTTTAAGACATTTGTAATACCTCTGAAATGACAAAAAAGACCATTACTGTCTCAAAAGTAACCAGCAAACTATACTAAATGGTCAAACATTGGCCAAATTGTCAAATATTACCTTAGAAAGAAGCAACATTTTTGAAAATAGTCAAAAATATATAATATCACAATATTTATCTGTGGAACGCGAGACTATCAGAGAAGGATGAGAGTGAGACGGGGGAGAGGAGGACGGCACAGACCCATCACCTCTAACAAGACAACGAGACTGACCATCAGAAAGGAATCAGGGTCTGGGCTTCACTAAGGCCTTGGCTACACGTACATGGATCTTTTACTAAACGGATATTTTAGTCCTCCGTTTTTAAAAAGAATCCCTGGCCACATGACAAAGATAAACAAAAATCCCTGTCCAAACGTAGACGCAGAAACGCATCGATCAGCTGCATGTTTCAATTTTATATCAGATTTTATATTTACATTTATTTTATAATTATATATATGAGGGGCCAAATACAAATACATTAAGTAATCACATGTTAAGGCCCAATACTGCAATAGCTGCATTATTTTAATAGCATACGTGAACAGCTGCAGCATACGTGAACATAAACGAAAACAACATTATTAGGGCGCAGCTGCAGCGCAAACAGTAGCCATGGTTCACATGACGCTGTCGAGTCTCTGGTTTATAGTGGTGTTCGTTTTTTTTTTACATTGCCAACTCTCACATGTACATAAACGTTCAGATTTCAAATATAAAGTGCTTACCCCTGAGCCACGGATGTTACAAGGCAATCCGGACCGTGATAAGTACCCGTATCTCCCGTATTGTTCAATAAAAAGCATTTTAATTCCATCGCCGGCCATTTTCTTTTTCTGTTCTGTTATTTTGGTAATGTATCAGAGTGCAATACACCTTCCAACCATTGGTGTCGCATGGTTGAAAGCATCGGAGAAAATTTGGAGAAAATGGCCGACGATCGGATTAAAATGCTTTTTATTGAACAATACGGGAGATACGGGTACTTATCGCGGTCCGGATCGCCTTGTAACGTCCGTGGCTCAGGGGTAAGCACTTTATATTTGAAATCTGAACGTTTATGTACATGTGAGAGTTGTCAATGTAAAAACATCGAACACCACTATAAAGCAGGGACTCTCGGCACCGGGGCGATTGTGTTTTAGGACGACAGACCCCACATTCAATCTGTGTGCGCGCCGTGTGTTCTACTTGGCGCAGAGAAAGAGGGTTTTCGTCACACAGTGAATGAGCTACTTTTCCCACCACTGTCTTATTATTAAGTATGACATTATTTAGCCATAAATGAGCGTGCCTTGTTTCATAGACTGTAAGTGTTGCTCTCTCTCTCTCTTCATTTATTATTATAATGACCATGAGCGGTCCGGTGTTTATGTATTATTGTATTATTTATTATTATAATGACCATGTGCGAATGCGCGATGACGTCATCGTTTCTCAAAATCTCCGGATTACATGTCCACACAGATCCACTGAAACGCATGTTTTGGAAAACCTTCACTTATTTATCCGTTTACAAAAATATCCGTTTTAGCGGCCAAAAACACCGTTTGCGTGTGGCTGAAAGGCCCAAACGCACACAAAAATGTGCGTTTAGAAAAAGATCCATGTACGTGTAGCCAAGGCCTTAGATTTGGTGATGGTATCTGCACATTTATAAAGTTACTATTTAATGACTTTTAAGACCCTTTTAATACCAAATTGGCCAAATTGTCATATATTAGGTAAGAAAGAGGCAAACATTGTGAAAATAGCCGATCTACAAGTGCGAGGCGTTGTGAGCTTGTAGATCGGCTATTTTCACAATACAATATTTATCTGTGGAACCGAGTCAAACTACAATTCCAAGTTCTTGTCAGGGTCAAACCCACTGGTGGAGAACCACTAGTCTACATCACCACATGAACACAAAGTCAAAGTCACTAAGTCGAAAACCCTTGCATTTTCTTCAGATGTTGAAAAACGGCCAAAAACAACAGTTTCATTCACTGTGGATCTACCACAACCAATACCAATAGAGCGCCGAAGTCTGACGTCACTGCCGCTAGAGGGCGCTGTTTCCGCTGGCTCGTGGCTTTACTTTTTGTGTTGAAATCCCCATTTGGGAATCTTAGATCACGTCATATAAGAACTGTTACAAACATAAACACACCACCCTGGCGTTTCTGTCAGGGGGGCGTGGCTCTGCATCGTTTATGATATTCATTCATATTTCATACAGCCTGTTTCTGGCGAAAAATGGAATTAATTCTGCCTTAAAAAGTCTTAAGAACTACCACTTCCGGGTCTGAAATCACTACACTGTACCCTACAGCAGCCGCGTTCATGGGAAATGTAGTCTTTGGGTTGTTTGACTCGTTTCTAGTGTTTATATTGTGTTACTCTTTGTGTAAATGTGTACATTTACACCTTCAGTCCATGCTTCATATCCATATGAGTAAAATCATCGGGTGTTTATGTTATGTTTGGAACACAGTTCTTACATGAAGCGATCTTAGATTCCCTAGCTTATGTAATGGATGGACGGACAGGTTGGTGGACGGACGGACGGACGGACGGACGGGCGGGCGCATAACGTACCGTGTAGCGTGTGGTATCGCCCCCTTCTGGTCGCTCCTCCAGTTGCAGGCGTCAGAGACCTTCAGCAGATACTTGTATTGTTCAAACACATCGTTAGGAGCGACCACTCCATAGAACACCTTGTCATCATGGACAATCCTCTACACACACACACACACACACACACACACACACACACACACACACACACACATAGACACCCATTATACAATATACACACACTCCATAGAACAAATTGTCTTCATCACACACACACACACACACACACACACACACACACACACACACACACACACACACACACACACACACACACACACACACACACACACACACACACACACACCAGGTCAGGTAGGTTATTGTGGGCCAGCAATGTTCGGAATTCATCAATCAGGATGGAATATGAAAGACCGTGTTGATCACATGACTATAGAGATATATTAGAACCGATTTGCATGATGTTTGGACAAAATCTGTAGGTGTCATATAAAAAAATGTGTTTAGCAAAAATTGGCCTGCTGGTGGCGCTGTAATAGGCCATTGTGAACAGGGTGCCATTTCTTCCTCATCCTAGTGGGAATGTGCGTGCTAAATGTCACGGCAATCAAACGCTGCGTTCATGGTTTTAGGCATTTTGTTCAAAACCAAACACTCCTGCAAACTTTGGATGCCAATCTTAGCCAATCAGGAAGGAATATGAAAATGTGTCTTATTCACATGACTATAGAGATAATGTGTACCGATTTGCGTGAAATTTGGACAAAATCTGTAAAAAGAAATGAAAATGTTTTGCAAGAATCGGCCTCCTGGTGGCGCTACAACAGGCCGATCTGTAAAGTGTGGGGCAGAGATTGTGCTCCGGCATCCAGGCAGTGTGTGTGTGTGTGTGTGTGTGTGTGCGCACAGTTTCACGTCGACCGGCCCAACCGTGCCGGAGATTAGCTGTTCACAGACAGACGGACAGGGTGTGAAACATATAGTCTCGGCTATGCCTTCGGCCTGGCGGAGATAAAGATTTTGTGGCGACTTGCTTTCTGGAGGATAAACGATGCTCTCTGGAGGATAAACCATGTTTTATGGAGGATAAACCATGTTTTCTGGAGGATAAACGATGCTCTCTGGAGGTAAACCATGCTTTATGGAGGATAAACCATGCTTTATGGAGGATAAAGCATGTTTTATGGAGGATAAAGCATGTTTTATGGAGGATAAAGCATGCTTTATGGAGGATAAACCATGCTTCAGACTCACAGTGACTTTCATGTTCTTCTTCTCCCTCAGCTGTTGGATGAAGTCTCTCTGCTGCTGGGCCTTGTGGGATTCCTCCAGGTCATCCAGCGTATCAGCAACCAGCACGTAGTCATATGACATCTGTGTGGGCTGCAGGAACAAACACACTTCCCTTATTCACCTGTTTCCTAGGCTGTGTGTTTTCCACTTCCTGTCGATTTGATCCAATGAAATCCAATGAAACTGGTCAGATGACCAATGATATCCAATGAAATCGACAGGAAGTGGAACACACACAGCCTAGGAAACAGGTGAATACACTCACACAGCGTAATGGCATCAGCGTATCATAATAGCTGGGGGCAGAGTCAGCTTGAAGGAAAACACAGATTTCCCCCAGCTGGTATGACAGTGGGGGGTGTGGGGTTTATGACAGTGGGGGGTGTGGGGTTTTCAAACTCCGATGCTGTAAAAGTATACTAATTTAAAAAGCAGGCGTCATGCGTTGATCACGGGCAAAGAACCTTGTTGCCACTCGACAAGGAACGCTACTGATGGAGTTAAAACTATATGTGTCTTTTTGGGCCTGTACTTCAGTTTGTTAAACATGCCTTTTGTAAGACTACTATATTTTCTCTACCAGGGCCATGTCGCTGGCTCCATATTTGCTATCTGGTGCCGGCTCCAAACAAACTTGTCTTGACAACGCTTTGTGATTAAATGTCAAATGGTGTGTTTAATGTCCTAATGACCTGTATCTCTGTACGATGACCTACTGTATATCTCTGCATGACCTGACATCGTCACTAATTCCCTTTGTCAGCTGTCATCCCGTCACAGATAACCTGGCACATGTCTTATGATATCGAAGGAATAACTTGTTTATGGAACCGAGAATTGTACACAAGTACACCATAAGATGAACAACAACTTATTATTATGACAGCCAGACGCCTGTCCATCTCATCCAACTCCAGCCAATCATTAGGAGACACCTATGTCTGATGTCATTGAAGTCC
The DNA here is from genome assembly GCF_963454915.1 of Gymnoscopelus microlampas. Taxonomy (NCBI): domain Eukaryota; kingdom Metazoa; phylum Chordata; class Actinopteri; order Myctophiformes; family Myctophidae; genus Gymnoscopelus; species Gymnoscopelus microlampas. The sequence continues at coordinate 2,530,496 of NC_139962.1, forward strand.
AACTGTGTATAAATACTATTGTTTGTTATTGTATCATTAGTGTGATTTTGTGTTCTTGTCTGTAACTTGTACTGTCTCCGTGTGCACGCTCAGCAATACAGACTGATTCATTTTTGACATCCCATTGTCTGACTCTCAGTTCTTTGGTGTCGACTGGTCAAAACTTGGGGTCTTAGAACCAAACCATCTTTTCCATCTAATCTTGGAGTATCAGAATTCAACTCCATCAGCTACATTAGCAAACTAGAAAAAGTGCTCCTCGGAGCACAGGTCTCCGCCAGGTCAGGTAGGTTATTGTGGCCTCCTGGTGGCGCTGTAATAGGGCAATGTTTAAAGGGTGCCATTTATTCTTAGGCCTTGCACGGCAATCGGACACTGCATTCTTGGTTTGAGGCATTTTGTGGAGAAAAAAAAGTTTTACTAAATTAGACCTGCTGGTGGCGCTATAACAGGCCAATGTTAAAAGGGTGGCATTTGTTCCTCGTGAATGTGTGTGAATGTGCGTGCAAAGTTTGACCGCAATCGGACGGTGCGTTCATGATTTGCAGAATTTTGTTCAAAACAAGCCACTACTGCAAACTTTAAATGTCAATCTTAGCCAATGAGGATGGAATATGAAAAATCAAAGACATCCGTCTTGATCACATGACTATGGAGATCATGTGTACCGATTTGCGTGAAATCAGGATAAAATCGGAAGGAGTAATATAAAAAAATGTGTTTTACATAAGTCGGCCTCCTGGTGGCGCTATAAAAGAAAAATGTAAAAAATGCAGGGCAAAGGTTTTTCCTTGACCTCTAGGGAGTGCGCATACAAAGTTTTACACAGATCGGTGCAGTTATAGGTAAAAACATGAATCGGCCTGTTATAGCGCCACCATGAGGCTGATTTGAAAAAATTCTGGTGGCATTTCTTCCTCGGCATAGTGGAAATAAGCGTGCAAAATTTCACGGAAATTGCATGCTCTGTTCATGATTTGAGGTATTTTGTTGAAAACGGAGCACTCCTGCAAACTTTGGAAGCCATGTTTAGCCAATCAGGATGGAATATGAAAAATCTGAATGACCTGTTTTGTTTAATGACTATAGAGATACTGTGTACCGATTTGCGGGATTTTTGGACAAAATCTGTAGGAGTAATGTCAAAAAATATATTTTGCACAAATGGGCCTCCTGGTGGCGCTATAAAAGGCCCATGAGAAAAATTTGGGGCGAAGGTTCTGAATTGGCATCCAGGGAGTGTGTGTGCACAGTTTCGCTGCGATCAAGACAACGGTGCTGGAGATTAGCTGGTCACAGACGGACAGACGGACACACACACACACGGGCGGACGGACGGGGTGGAAATGCCTTTCGGCCTGGCGGAGACAATGACATGTATCTCTGTACGATGACCAATATCTCTGCATGACCAGACATCGTCACTACCGGTAATTCCCTTTGTCAGCTGTCATCCCATCACAGATAACCAGGCACATGTCTTATGATATCGAAGGAATAACTTGTTTATGGAACCGAGAATTGCACACAAGGACACCCTAAGATGATCAACAACTTATTATTATGACAGCCAGACGCCTGTACCTCTCATCCAACTCCAGCCAATCATTAGGAGACACCTATGTCTGATGTCATTGAAGTCCAACTGTGTATAAATACTATTGTTTGTTATTGTATCATTAGTGTGATTTTGTGTTCTTGTCTGTAACTTGTACTGTCCCGTGTGCACGCTCAGCAATACAGACTGATTCATTTTTGACATCCCGTTGTCTGACTCTCAGTTCTTTGGTGTCGACTGGTCAAAACTTGGGGTCTTAGAACCAAACCATCTTTTCCATCTAATCTTGGAGTATCAGAATTCAACTCCATCAGCTACATTAGCAAATTAAACAAGAGTCCGATTGGAATGTTGTCCTTTACTGGACAGAGGATCCAACACAACACAATGGCCCGAGGTTATCTGATTTAATCGCCTGGTAAGAGACACTATTACATTTTCTATAGATATGATCAATTAAACTCATCATGATATCAAAAAGTAAAAAAACGTTAATTCATCAATATTTATAGAACACGTTTTAGTGAATTCCAAGTACAGGAGACAGTATCGACGCCATTAGAGTTTGGAAGTGTGCAGTTATCAACATGCAGGGATTTACACACAACACAAGCCAAACCCTAGACTATCCTCATTTCAAACCTACAGAAAACACAGTTTAAAACATGGCAATGAACACGGAGCTAAAGCAGTGTGTAAATCCTGCATGATATTAAATAGCGCACTTCGCCAAACGATGACGATAAATAATACCGTCTTCAGAGGCTCCGGTCTCTAAACTGTACTTCAAATTCACTATGAACATTATTGATGACTTAATGGCTGTTGGGTTCTGATATTATGGTAAGTTTAATTGATCATATCTTGTAATAGTGTCTCTACCAGGCGATTAAACACTGTGCATATGTAAACATGTTTTGTAACACGGAGGGAGACGGGAGGTAACCGGAACACTCGCCCAAAAACACGCTCGCCCCCAGTTTTTTTTCCCGCCGACCAGCGGTTCTTGTATTAGTTTTACTGAGGATAAGGTTAGAAATAAGTTTAGGGTTAGGCATAGTTTTACTGTGGTTCAGTTTAGGAATAAGGTTAGGTTTAGACATAGTTTTACTGAGATTAAGGTTAGGAATAAGGTTAGGTTTAGACATGGTTTTACTGAGGTTAAGGTTAGGAATAAGGTTAGGTTTAGACATAGTTTTACTGAGGTTAAGGTTAGGAATAAGGTTAGGTTTAGACATAGTTTTACTGAGGTTACGTTTAGGAATAAGGTTAGGTTTAGACATAGTTTTACTGAGGTTCAGTTTAGGAATAAGGTTAGGTTTAGACATAGTTTTACTGAGATTAAGGTTAGGAATAAGGTTAGGTTTAGACATGGTTTTACTGAGGTTAAGGTTAGGAATAAGGTTAGGTTTAGACATAGTTTTACTGAGCTTAAGGTTAGGAATAAGGTTAGGTTTAGACATAGTTTTACTGAGGTTACGTTTAGGAATAAGGTTAGGTTTAGACATAGTTTTACTGAGGTTAAGGTTAGGAATAAGGTTAGGTTTAGACATAGTTTTACTGAGGTTACGTTTAGGAATAAGGTTAGGTTTAGACATAGTTTTACTGAGGTTAAGTTTAGGAATAAGGTTAGGTTTAGACATAGTTTTACTGAGGTTACGTTTAGGAATAAGGTTAGGTTTAGACATAGTTTTACTGAGGTTACGTTTAGGAATAAGGTTAGGTTTAGACATAGTTTTACTGAGGTTAAGGTTAGGAATAAGGTTAGGTTTAGACATAGTTTTACTGAGGTTACGTTTAGGAATAAGGTTAGGTTTAGACATAGTTTTACTGAGGTTAAGTTTAGGAATAAGGTTAGGTTTAGACATAGTTTTACTGAGGTTACGTTTAGGAATAAGGTTAGGTTTAGACATAGTTTTACTGAGGTTAAGGTTAGGAATAAGGTTAGGTTTAGGCATAGTTTTACTGAGGTTAAGGTTAGGAATAAGGTTAGGTTTAGACATAGTTTACTGAGGTTAAGGTTAGGAATAAGGTTAGGTTTAGACATAGTTTACTGAGGTTAAGGTTAGGAATAAGGTTAGGTTTAGACATAGTTTTACTGAGGTTACGTTTAGGAATAAGGTTAGGTTTAGACATAGTTTTACTGAGGTTAAGGTTAGGAATAAGGTTAGGTTTAGACATAGTTTTACTGAGGTTAAGGTAAGGAATAAGGTTAGGTTTAGACATAGTTTACTGAGGTTAAGGTAAGGAATAAGGTTAGGTTTAGACATAGTTTACTGAGGTTAAGGTTAGGAATAAGGTTAGGTTTAGACATAGTTTTACTGAGGTTAAGGTAAGGAATAAGGTTAGGTTTAGACATAGTTTACTGAGGTTAAGGTTAGGAATAAGGTTAGGTTTAGACATAGTTTACTGAGGTTAAGGTTAGGAATAAGGTTAGGTTTAGACATAGTTTTACTGAGGTTAAGTTTAGGAATAAGGTTAGGTTTAGACATAGTTTTACTGAGGTTAAGGTTAGGAATAAGGTTAGGTTTAGACATAGTTTTACTGAGGTTACGTTTAGGAATAAGGTTAGGTTTAGACATAGTTTTACTGAGGTTAAGGTAAGGAATAAGGTTAGGTTTAGACATAGTTTACTGAGGTTAAGGTTAGGAATAAGGTTAGGTTTAGACATAGTTTTACTGAGGTTAAGGTAAGGAATAAGGTTAGGTTTAGACATAGTTTACTGAGGTTAAGGTTAGGAATAAGGTTAGGTTTAGACATAGTTTTACTGAGGTTAAGTTTAGGAATAAGGTTAGGTTTAGACATAGTTTTACTGAGGTTACGTTTAGGAATAAGGTTAGGTTTAGACATAGTTTTACTGAGGTTAAGTTTAGGAATAAGGTTAGGTTTAGACATAGTTTTACTGAGGTTAAGGTTAGGAATAAGGTTAGGTTTAGGCATAGTTTTACTGAGGTTAAGGTTAGGAATAAGGTTAGGTTTAGACATAGTTTTACTGAGGTTAAGGTTAGGAATAAGGTTATAGGTTTAGACATAGTTTACTGAGGTTACGTTTAGGAATACCAGGTGAATACCACTGGATTCGCGCCGGGGCGACTGTGTTTTCCTCACACTAAGTTCAAATTTAGCCTAGTTATTAGTTTAACCCATTCAATCCGGGGACGCATCTCTGTCATATTAGATTTATTTGGCTATTCAAAAATAGCAGATCTACAAGCTCATAGCGCAGCTAGCTTGTAGATCTGCTATTTTTGAAAAATCTTGAAAATGTGTGCAAATCTTTACATATATATATATAAATCAAATCTTTGCTTTTGGGGGTCCCTGGAACAGAAATATGTTACAAATGTTTTTTTTTTAAATGGTATAAATATATATTTAAAGATTTGCACAATTTTTCAAGATTTTTCTAAAAATAGCAGATCTACAAGCTCATAGCGCGGCACCGAGCTTGTAGATCTGCTATTTTTGAATGGACAAAGACATCTAAAAATGACACAGATACTTTCTCGGTCTAAATGTCTTTTTAAAAGCCATTTAAGCTATAACTAGGCTACGTTTGAACATAGTGTGATTAGTAGCATTCTTGCCTACCTGTGTTGTATGCACTTATTGTAAGTAGCTTTGGATAAAAGTGTCTGCTGTAATTACATTACAGTCATACATGTGTCTATGTTTCTATATCTATGGTTAGTGTAGTCTGTGTGTGTGTGTGTGTGTGTGTGTGTGTGTGTGTGTGTGTGTGTGTGTGTGTGTGTGTGTGTGTGTGTGTGTGTGTGTGTGTGTGTGTGTGTCTCACCAGAACAGGAAGTAGAGGTTGTCCATCTTTACGTCGGTCCCACAGCTCAATGTCCTCCTACAACACACACACACACACACACACACACACACACACACACACACACACACACACACACACACACACACACACACACACACACACACACACACACACACACACACACACACACACACACACACACACACACACACACACACAGGGTTAACACAAACGATATTGAATACATTTTATGGAATGGAGGTAGTACAGTCTGAAGCTCATAAAGCATCACGGTGTGACACATTGTGATCTTGTAGATCTGCTATTTTCACTATTTAAAAATAAATAAATATATATATATATATATTGTTCATTAATCGTTATGGAGGCAAAGGTTTGAAATAATGCTGATATAGAATTGAAGTGGTAACTTGAGGGGGTTCCAGGGGGTCCCCAGCTAAATGATGGACAGGAACCAAATGGACCCTTATGGGTCTGTAACTCTGAGAGTGTACAAATGGAACCAAATGGACCCGTTAGGGTCCATTTGGTTCCATTTGTACACTCTCAGAGTTAAATTAACATTGACTTTTACAATATAAATTGGGGTCCCAGCGGTATATATGCCATTAAATGGGGGTCCGTAGCCCTAATGCATGTGAAACTGGGGGTCCTTGAAATTAAAATGGTTGAGAATCACTGCTATAGAGACGTAAAAACCCTCTCTTATCGGGGGTCCCTGGCTTATCTTTTCAAATGGGGGGTCCGCGGGGTAGAAAGTGTCAATTTGGGGGTCCTTGACATGAAAAAGTTTGAGAACTCCTGGCCTAGAAAGCCCGGAAATCCGTGCATATGTACGGCGAAGTCCCGCGGTGGGCGTAACCGGTCGCAACCCGGAAAAACCCGGAAGCAGAGCAGTCCCCACAACAACATTTTACATAACTCAAACGGCGCTGAGCAGGCTCAAAGGGAACGTCGCAACGTTCGGGACGGCAACTCGTTCGCTTCAGCTCGCTCGGCGGTCCCTCACGCGGCTCCAGTTCCCTTGAGACTGCGCGCCTTTCGAAATGGTTTAGTCACAATGGAGGAGATGCGAGGCGGCTATGCACGGATTTTCGGGTTTTCCAGTTTGTCTATGCACGGAATGACACTCCATGCGATGTACTGTATACTAATAGTCAGGGGATATTAGCAGAATATTTCCCAATCTTGGAATAAAAAAAATAAAAAAAAAATCTTCACCAATGTGTTTGTAAAGGTGTCTAGTAACACATCTCACAAAGACTGAAATTCAGTTTCCCTAGGAGAATTTTTGACAGCTCCTTAAAGTTGGGGTACCCACCATAACCTTGGTTAAAAAAAAAATAGCATGTGAGGTGTCAAACTAGGGTGTAGCCATGTATACTTTTTGTGTAAAAAGCCCATTGAGATTGGGCCGTTTTTAGCCCAAGGAGTGGTTTTGGTGCAAAACAAATGATTGCAATGGATTCAGAATCATAAAAACACCCTAGTTTGACACCTCATGCTACTTAAAACAGAATTACATTTGGATTTTTTTTTTTTTTTTTTTTTTTTTTTAACCAAGGTTATGGTGGGTACTTCTAGGACAGTGGTTCTCAAACTTGTTCAGGTCAAGTACCCCTAAATGAATGCGGATTTGGTCGCGGACCCCCACCTGAAAAGAGTTCCAGATGTGGTGTTAAAAATGTAAAAAATATTCAAACATTTTCAAAGAATATCAAGATTTTTGGAAAATAGCTGATGCATGTAGGGCCCTGGGGGTCCCCGGACCCCACTTTGGGAACCCCTGCATTAGACCACGGACCACCACAACTCTGAGAGTGTACAAATGGAACCAAATGGACCCGTAAGGGTCCATTTGGTTCCATTTGTACACTCTCAGAGTTACAGCAACATAAGGGTCCATTTGGTTACTAACTATCCAACATTTATCTGGGTACCCCCTGGAACCCACTCAAGGACCCCTGGGGGTCCCTGGACCCCACTTTGAGAACCATGGTTCTAGGATTCAGAAGACATGTTGGTAGAATCAGCCTCAGGTTTTAAAGGGTTAAAATGATCAGTGAAAATAGCAGCTCTCTCTCTCTCTCTCTCTCTCTTCAGTCTAACAGGTCCTGACTCGCCCTCAACTGATAAACAAAGCTCACTTTACGTGTGTTTGCAGTTTCAGCCGTCAGTCACTTCTGACTCACTATTTATAACATATTAATGTATCATTTATAACGTGTCATTTATCACAGACTCTTCATCCAGAGTAATGAGTACTTTTACTTTTGGTACTTTAAAGTATACCTTGATGCCAATACGTTTGTGCTTTTACTCAAGTATGTTTTCAATACTGGACTTTTTTAACTTGTAACAGAGTATTTTCTACATTGTGGTATTAATACTTTTACTAAACCCATAGAATCCAGGGACGCATCTCTGTCATTTTTAGACGTCTTTGGGCTATTAAAAAAATAGCAGATCTACAAGCTCATAGCGCGGCACCGAGTGCCGCGCTATGAGCTTGTAGATCTGCTATTTTTGGAAAAATCGTGAAAATGTGTGACAAACGATCGCTTTGAAAATATATATATTTAAAGATTTGCCAAAAAATAATGTCACGAATTTTCAAAGAAATAGCAGATCTACAAGATCGAGCTTGTAGATCTGCTATTTCTTTGAATAGTGTGAAATGTGAGTACTGTTTACAACCATGGAGGTCATAAAGACCATTATTATCAGAGTGTTATCAGAGGCGTCTGGACCTTTAACCTGGGTGTGTCTGACAGACAGCAGGGTGGCCAGCTTTGGGGAGAGAAACAAGCAAACAGGTCTATGAAAAACGACCTCCCCAAAAAAGTGACTAGGTTGCATGAGCACACACACACACACACACAGAGACACACACACACACACACACACACACACACAGAGACACACACAGAGACACACACACAAACACACACACACACAGAGACACACACACACACACGCACACACACACACACACACACACACACACACACACACACACACACACACACACACACACACACACACACACACACACACACACACACACACACACACACACACACACACACACACACACACACACACACACACACACACACACACGCCAGACACACACACACACACAGCTATTTGAAAATAGCAGATCTACAAGCTCACAACGCATCGCAACGTGAGAGCATAGATAACCTGTTTATCTATGCCAGTTTCTATTGAGCCCCGATGACACACACACACACACACACACACACACACACACACACACACACACACAGCTACAGTCAGTAGGTCAAAAAATTGTCACAGCCACTCACATTACTTTACATCTCTCTCTCTCTCTCTCTCTCTCTCTCTCTCTCTCTCTCTCTCTCTCTCTCTCTCTCTCTCTCTCTCTCTCTCTCTCTCTCTCTCTCTCTCTCTCTCTCTCTCTCTCTCTCTCTCTCTCTCTCTCTCTCTCTCTCTCTCTCTCTCTCTCTCTCTCTCTCTCTCTCTCTCTCTCTCTCTCTCTCTCTCTCTCTCTCTCTCTCTCTCTCTCTCTCTCTCTCTCTCTCTCTCATCTCTCTCTCATCTCTCTCTCTCTCTCTCTCTCTCTCTCTCTCATCATACTACATAAATTAACCACTTGTTTCCCAACAATACCAGATCTGAAAGCATCCACTAGATCTACAAGCAGATCGATATCACGATCACAATGCATCCCAATGTATCACATGCTGTGAGATCTGTGTTCACAGTATAGATTAAATACAGTAGCTTACTGTGTAGGCCAGTGGTTCTCAAACTTTTTCATGTCAAGGACCCCCAAATTGGCACGTATTAGCCTGCGGACCCCCCATTTTAAAAGATATGCCAGGGACCCCCCATAAGAGACGATTTCTTACGGCTCTAGCAGTGATTCTCAACCATTTTAATTTTAAGGACCCCCAGTTTGACATGCATTAGAGGCTACAGACCCCCATTTAATGGCATTTCTATCTCTGGGACCCCAATTCACATTGTAAAATCTATGTTAATTTAACTCTGAGAGTGTACAAATGGAACCAAATGGACCCGTTAGGGTCCATTTGGTTCCATTTGTACGCTCTCAGAGTTACAGACCCATAAGGGTCCATTTAGTTCCTATCCATCATTTAGCTGGGGACCCCCTGGAACCCCCTCAAGTACCCCTGGGGGGTCCCTGGACCCCACTTTGAGAACCAATGGTGTAGGCTATACAGTGTAGATACAGTGTACGCAACAGGCTCTTTGTATTGTCTCTCATAAGGACATGTTTATAGTAAATAAAGACACATGTGTTGATAGTAATGTAACTCTGAGAGACTTCATATGGAACCAAATGGACCCGTAGTGTAAATAAACACTGATTCATACATAAATAAATAAATAATTAATAATAGCCCAGTGAAAATGCTCTATTTTTATATCACAACGAGTCACGACATGTGAGATCTGTTTCCACAGTACAGGCCTTAAATACTGTATATAGACTACAGTAGGACTTAAATACTGTAATACACTAGGGCTTAACCTATTGAGACCTGAAGCCGATTCTACATGTCTCCTAAATCTCAACAGTTTTCTGAAAAATGTATGTTTCTGTATCAGTGGTGCTCTATCTTTTTCGTGTCAAGGACCCCCAAAATGACATGTATTTGGGC
>NC_139962.1:2540728-2545728 GCF_963454915.1 Gymnoscopelus microlampas
ATTGATCAGAGCTCATTTAATAATGAATGTGTATCATTAACACGTCTAATGAACATATAAATATCACTCACCAGGAAGACCCAATGCTCTCCTTTCATTTGCAGTGATGCCAATATCCTCGTATTCAACGCCTTCATTCACTTCATATGTCTGTGAAGATGTGTTTACTAGATAACAACAGAGTTACAGTTAGTCAATGACTGCTAAGTATGTACAAGAAAAAGAAACACATATGTACAGGTTACACATGTGCACGGAACAATCAAATGATAGTAAAACATATTTTTCTCTTTTCACCATTAAAATAGTTTTCAGGCAATATGCAAAATTAATTTAAATTTAGTTTTGAGTTGTAATCGAGAGTTTTTTGATTGATTGATTGATTGAATATTTTATTAGGCAAAAGAATGTAAAACAACACATTTACATTTAAAATACTTTGTCTAACAGGTCCGTTCATAAAAGTCCTTGTGGACTTGTTTCCAATGAGGGCCTTGGTATTCAATTCATAGACATATATAGTGGCACCACAGTTCGAATATCATTACACAAAGAAATAAAAAATAAAACAGCAAAAAAAATTATATATATATATATATATATATATATATATATATATATATATATATATATATATATATATATATATATATATATATACATATATACACATATATATATATATACATACATACATATATATATATATACATACATATAACACTATGTACAGCCAATGGAATAAAAAAGGGGGGAAAGATATGTACAAGAACAGGGGGGGGGGGGGGGGGGTCGGCTGTCTAACGGGAAAATGGTACTACCTCCTCTTTTGGCCTCCTGAAAAGTGATTTTTTTAAGGCTCTTTTAAATGAGCCCAGCGAACTGCATTTTTTGAGGGATGGGGTTAGACCATTCCAAACCTGGGTGGCAGTGCTGTAGAAGGAGAATTTGCCCATGTTTGTTTTATGGGTGGGTGGTACCAAATTGTTGTTTGCACTCCCTCTGGTATTGTGACTGTGGGTGTCACTAACCTTTTGGAGGTATTTACTCAGATATGCGGGAATAGGGGGCATATCGGGCAAATTTTCATTTACAATTTTGAAGGCCAGTCCCATTTTTAGTTGTTTAACCCTGTCTTCCACCCTGAGCCAGCCTAGGCTGGCAAAATGGGTGGGAGAAAGGTGGGTCATGGGCCCCAATCCGAGGAGTAGCCGAATCAGTTTGTTTTGGGAGGTTTGAAGTAGTCTTCAGTGACACTGAGGTGTTGGAGTACCAGGAGGTGCTAGCATAGTCAAAATGTGGTTGAATCAGGGCCCCTGAGAGGGTCCTGAGGGCCTGAGGGTTGACAAAAGAGGAAACTCTGCCCATAAATTTGGTTCTCTGGTTTACTATTTTGACCACCTTTGTCCCCATGCTTTCACCTGACAGGTATTTGTCGAGAATACAACCCAAATAGGTAATCTCTTCTTTGCTAGAGATAATTGTGCCATCGACTTTGACCTTGAAATCATTTACATCCATCTGTCTGAGGGAATGTTTGGTCCCAAAGAGAATGGATTCAGTTTTCCCAAGGTGTAGTGACAGTTTGTTATCAGTAAGCCAAGTACGGATTTTTGAGAGTTCGGAGCTGAGTGCCTCCTCAACTTGCAGCTTGTCCTCTCCCGAGATCAGGAGTGCCGAGTCATCAGCGAACAGGAACAATTTGCAGTTACAGGCAGCATTCATGTCGTTAATGTATAAAAGGAACAGTAACGGCCCTAGAATGCTGCCCTGAGGAACCCCACAGCTCACCGGGAGGGAAGAGGACATGGTTCCGTTGATGTCAACCACTTGTTCTCTTCCCTCCAGGTAGGATCTCATCCAGTTTAGTGATGTGCAGTCAAAACCAATCGCCCTCAGCTTATCAAGTAAAATTGAATGGTTTACAGTGTCGAACGCTTTTTGGAGGTCCAACATGACCATGCCGCAGTATTTGCCCGCGTCTACCTCACGTTTGATGTAGTCGGTCAAATACAGCAGGCATGTGTCAGTGGAATGGGAGGTTCTGAAGCCCGATTGGAATTCAAACAACAGTTTATGCTCGCTGAGGTAGCTGTTGATTTGTTCTTGAATTATTCGCTCTACAACCTTTGAGATGGAACAAAGGATGGAAACAGGCCTATAGTTGCCAGGTTCTAATTTGCTTCCTTTTTTATGCAGAGGGATAACTCTTGCCAATTTGAAATCCTGTGGGACGTGACACTGGCTGATGGATAGGTTTGTGATTTGGGCTACTATGGGGGCAATAGCAGTAGCTGCGTCTCTGAGGAATCTGGTGGGGATATTGTCAAGGCCGGTGGCCTTGTTCGGCTGGAGGGCTAAAAGTTTTTTTCTGTACATCATCAGCATTTACTGGTTTGAATGAGAATGAGTCTTTTTTAGCCACTAGTTTGTCATAGTAAGCATGGATGTGGTCAGAGCCGTACAAACCTGAATGCTGAGGAAGTTTGTTTACCAACTGGGTTGCAATGGTGGTAAAAAAGCTGTTAAAACAGTTCGCTACCGCTTGCTTGTCAGTAATGAGCACGCCACTTGAAATAATGCAGATGTTTGTAGTTTTGGTTTGAATTTTGTTGTTGCAGCCCAATTTCTGTAGCGCTTCCCACAGCTTTTGTGGGTGGCTTTTGTTTGCCTCAATGCTTTCATTTAAGAAATTCTTTTTGGCAGTTTTGACCAATTTGTTTACTACATTTCGTTGATTTCTGCATCTTTCAAGTAGTTGCAAATTTTTGCATTTCCTGAACTCAGAGTACAATTTGTTTCTGAGTTTGATGGCATTTAGGATGTCTCCCTTCATCCAGGGTTGTGTACGGGCTCTGACTCTCACCACCTTCTTGGGCGCTAGGCTATCAATAACAGACACAAAAGCAGTTTTGAAACCAGTCCAAGACTCCTCGGCCGAGGAGCCACTGAGTACACTTGACCAATCAATTTTCTCAAGGGCTGTTGTGAGCGCCTCTGATGAGTAAGTTTTCATAGCCCTGCAGCCGACCGTGCTATGACAGTCAACTACAGATCTGTGAATCTTACGCGTGCAGAAAATGATGTTATGGTCGCTTAGACTGCACTCAATGACCCCGCTTAAAGGAATCCTTGACTGGTCTGATGTCAAAATGAGGTCAATGATGGTTTGAGAAGTGGGGCCTACCCTCGTGATATTTTTTATCATTTGGGTGAGGCTATGCATGTCACAGAATTTTCTGAAAGATTTAAATATGGCGGCGTCTTTCCGAAGTACATCGGTATTGTAGTCGCCAATTAGAATCAATTCCGAATTTCCAATGATTGACATGTGCTCCTCAATTAAATCATAAAAATCATTTTGATCTGGGGGCCTGTAGATTGCACCAATTATCAGGGGTTTAGCGTGAGGATAGATGATCTTTATCCAGACCGATTCCGTGGAGTTGTTCTCCAAATTTGGGTACACATTGAAAATGATGTCAGATCTCACATAAATGCATACCCCCCCCTCCACAAAGATTTCTGTCTTTCCTAATGACATTGTAGCCTATTATCTCAATTTCAGAGTCGTCTACTGAGTCATCCAGTTTTGTCTCTGAAAAAGAGAGAATCCCTACCTTGCCATTTCCAAACATGGATCTTAGTTCAGACATCTTTGAGGAGTTTTTGAGGCTATTCACATTCAGGTGAATGATGTGTAGACCTTTTTTGGAGAACATCGTGTCCATCTGTTCAGTCTGGAAAAAGTCAGGATCCTTGAGCTTTGTTCCTGTAGCTTCAAAGGTGGGTGGGGGAGGAGTGGGTGGGTGGGGGGGGTCTGGAGTCGCTGATGGGTGGTGGGGTAGGGGGGTTTGGGTTAAAACCTGTTCCGCTGGTTTCGTGGTCTCTGCAGTGGGGACTGCCAGACCTTCCTCTGTCCTGCTGTGGTGGATGTGTTGGGGGTGGGGGGAGGTTGGGTAGGGGGGGAGTGGAGGTGTGATCGGGGGAGGGGGGTGGGGTCTTTGTGATTGCAGCAGGGCAGTGGGGGGTGGGGGAGGGGTGAAGCAGAAGTTCTGTGCTGGCGCCATGGTGTGATAAACAGGGGGAAAAAATTCCCTGTTTACAAGCCTTCCCCACAAAGGAAAACTGTGTAAATGACGACCTGGGTCCATTGACAAAGCAGGGAAAAGGACTCCGTTTCCCAGCATTCCTCTCGGTGGGACACATTGTAGTTGTCCTCCTTGCAAAACAGGGAGAAAAACGTCTCTGCTTACAAGCCTTCCCCACAAAGGAAAACCTTGTGAACGACGAGCTGTATCCATTGAGAAAGCAGGGGGAAAAACTCCGTTTCCCAGCATTCCACTCGGTGGGACACCCTGTGTTTGTTTTGGTCTCCCGTGTTACACCTGAGTGATTGGGGCGTGGACATATAGGAGCCTGAATGGAGACAGGTGTCCCTGTTACATACAGTATATATATCATAGCTTCATATCATCATACTGTTTACATATATATATCACAGCTTCATATCATACCATCATACTGTTTTAACACAGCTGTATCAGTGATTGCTGAGTCTTGTGTCTGTAGTCATCGTCCACAGACAGACACTGACACCAATAACCTGCAGCTGACCAAAGTGCTACCAGGTTAAAACCAGAGCATCAACAAGAGCCCTTTGGTGCACAAACAACATCAGTGGTGGAGAAAGTACTCACATTTTTTACTTAAGTAAAAGTACAAAATTATTGGTATCAAAATGTACTTAAAGTACCAAAAGTAGAAAGTACTCATTATGCAGAATGTCCCATTTCACAAGTTTTCAAATGTTTAAAAGGTAGACTAATCTTTTGAAAATAGCAGATCTACAAGCTCACAATGCGTCGCGATGCGACGCATTGTGAGCTTGTAGATCTGCCGGGGCGCCTGATGGAGGGGAAGGGAACTGGTTGGAATAACGTGTTCCTTCTTCCACACGCCACGTCCAACCGGGGAACCTCGAGCTCCCCCCTGTCAGG